>NC_072731.1:135823860-135991220 GCF_026930045.1 Uloborus diversus
GTTATAATCTTTAAAATTAATGTACATTCAGTTGGTATATAGCCTTCTATTTTAAAAAAATTGACTACGAGTCTTTTTTAGGACATTTTTGTTGGAAGTGCCAATCACTGGTGCAGTGCCAATTACTGGGGGTGTTACCCTTGTATAGAATTTAAAATTACTAGGATTTTTAAAAAATGAAATAGTGCTTAACTGTTCATTCACTGGTCGGTCTACTCTAAATAATATATAATTGCATCAGAATGTGCCAGTATCTATTTCTTTACTGCTTCGTTAAAACAATAGAACTGAAGTCGATCTGATAAAAAGAAAAGTCGATCTTAAACTCCGCAACGGTAAAAAAGTCACTTACGAAAACTTAACTTTTAAACATGCAAACGGAGCGGCGTTCCTTCCAGAAATTACTGCAATAAATTACTGAAAAGCTCAGGATCCGCTTGTTTCTTTTGCTTTTCAAAATTGAAACATGCAGAAAATTATCGGTGCGGCATTGTAAAATTAAGAATCGATACACTATTAGAAGGACTATACTAAAGAAAGAAAAAGTAGGAAAAAAAAAGGAAAAAGTAGGAAAATAAGAAGAGAGCTCTAAAAAGTAGGAAAAATAAGAACTCTTCGGGGTCTGCACAATTTGGAGTTCCATTCGACAAATTGAAAACTTAACTTACAGAACTGTAAATTAAACTCACTGAAAATTTCAAAGATTTACACGACTGCCATTATAGTATTAATTCATTCAAGTAACAATAATGACAATAGCACCAACTTTAAAAATAAAAAAATAGCATTATTGGAAATTTCAATAGACGGATAAACAATGGTTGCAATCAACAAAGTGGGAATATTTCTAAAAAAAAAAAATAATACTATCGAGTCCCCCCCCCCCCCCCACGAGGGATGCGTTCCAGGACCCATCGCGTAAGTTGAAATTTCGCGTTGTGGAAAAGGGTATGAGTAAAAACTTTTAGAAACATACCCATACGATTAAAGACACTTGTAAACACCACCTCAAACTGTTAAAAACCATTTCTTAACCATACATTACTGTTTCTTAAACAAAAAAATTGAATTTTTATTTACTGTATTTAAAGAAAAACGTTTTACTTAACATAAAAAAACTGCTGCGATGCAAACAATCAATGATCAATGGGAATGGAAGACGTAAAATAAACCACTACGGTACGTATATTATGTAGTAAGAAAAACAAATGCACTATAGTTATTGAAACTTTCTCTTTTTCCTTCCATCTTCACTAACTTTAAATGAAACAGCGCTCATAGGTGTAATTATATTTCATCAACTTTCCCAAATAGAATGAAAAAAATAAATGGAAAATGAGGAGTAGTTATTTGTATAAGCGATGTTTAGACTAGTACGGTGTGGGAACTGCCGCCCTCAGCGTGCCAAAGGGATAAAGGTCCAATTCACGAAAAATCCACGATTCCCTTCGGAAAATTTTCTTTTTGCGGGTGAAGAATTCGTATTAGGAATAAAATTCTTTACCGGGGAAAAAATCGCGTTATAGCCATTACGCGTAAGTCGAATCGCGTTGTAGCGGGAGTCGACTGTAACTGTTTTACTAGATAGAGAAGAAAATTTTCGCTTTAAACTAACATAACTCTGGTTTATTTCTTACTATCTTCTAAAAGTTTATTAACTGAAAAAGAGGTTTAAAAAACATTATATCAGACAAACGAGATACTAAATTACCTGAAAGATCGATCCTGACATTGCGTGCAGAAGTTTCATTCTACGAAAGTCCTTTCAAACTCATTTTTTATTCAATTCTAATATCCTGTTTAATGTTACCATCCCTCTGGAATAAATGAGTTCTTATTTTATTTAACGTTTGAAAATTTGGAGGGAACAAATCGGAGTCTTCTTTACTTCAAAATTTCTTAACTTCGCTGTATACCGTCGATGTCCACCTGAAGTCTTTATTTGCTCTAGAGATTCTAAAAGAACTCATCTAATCTGCCAGATTATTTATCACAAAGTATACCTATTTATCACAAGGATGTTATAGATTATTTATCACAAGGCGGTACGATAAGGGACGTTTTTGTGGTATCACATCAAGGGGTGTAGTTCTTCAGCAAAAGTATGAAACAAAGTCTCTAAGAAGTGAGATTTTCTAAAATAAATCAAATTGTCTCCCTAAGCTAATTAATATTGCCTAATATCATACTGGCTCTAATAAGTAATATTGTAAGTAAGAGTCTTTTTTTTTTCCTCGAAAGATATACAAATAGAAAATCACTACGACCGTAATAAAGGTAATAAAGGTATATTGTAAAGTTGCAAGTTTTACGTTCTTGTCACCTAATTTAATTTTTTTTTTCTGAAAATAGAAAATGTTTAAATCAAAGCAGTTAACATAGAATGAATTTTCAAAAACAGCTACAAACTTCATAAATTTATAAAACAAAATGCCTAAAACGTACGAAGCTTGTTTCATATGAAAGGTAAGCAAATGAAGGTACTAAATCTCTTGAAGATACTCTAGTACACGAATAAGAACTTAGCAAAACATGAATTGTTCTAAATCCACCGTTTATCAACATAGTACATGCCAATTCGGGCAAAAAAAAGAAAAAACCTTATCTCCATAATCTCGGACGTTTTTGAATTTATCATCCGTAAAAATACGGGAAAAAATAAGTTACAGCCATATTTTTGTTTGTCCAAAAAAATTCCTGACCCGAAAAACAGCATGTCGATGATGGCAACCAGAACGAACTTCTTCTTTCTTCTCGGAGCTGAAAGATCGTTTTTTTTTTTTTCTTGATGATGTCTATAGTTTTAGGAGATGTTTCGCCTCCCTTACATATTTTATATTTTATACCATATAGTACAGAACATTAAACAATTTACAGCACAAAAAAGCGAAAGTACATCCGAAGCGAGGGTGGGAGTCGAACCCACCGCCTAAAGTGTGTCAAGCAAATCACTCTGACCACACAGCCACTTAGAACCCTCATTTGCAACTTCCAATTGTATTATGTTTGAAATGATGCGGTTTTTTCTTTTGAAAGGTTTTCTCCGGAAGACGGATAAGCATCACTAAAAATGTGTTTTTTTTTCTACAGCGAAAAAGAAAAAAAAAATACCTTTAGACAATCTATGAGTTTTTTTTTTTTTTTTCAAAAACGCCAATTTCAAAGACTTCGTTTTATTTTCACTGTTGATCAGTGTTGATCAATCTTGGGGATGACTAGTAGTCTGCTGATCGGTTGGTAGTCGTCTCTTGATATGAATTCCTATTGCTTTACCCATTTGATTTAAACATTGGTGTCCACGTGATTGACATTCAGTTTTCTCACGACTTTCTGCTTGCGTGGTGAGATTTTTTGCACTGATGAAGAGAGGTTATGAAGAGAGGTTCCATTGTAGCCTTGAAATAGCTATTTGCTGTATTTTCTTGAAACTTTGTGCTTTATTTACATTGATTTTTCACTTCAATCACTTTTAATTTAGTCATGTAGTAACATTTTACTTTTTAGTTGGCACTTCATCTAGCAATTTTATTTTTTATGAAAACAAGGGTTTAGTCCTTAGGCCGATTTGCTGACCGAATCCTTTCTAAACACGCAACCTTTCAAAGTAGAACCAAAAGCTTCGTTTAGCGTAATGCCTGTTTTTTCAATTAATGTTTTTAAAGATTTTTTTTTAAATTGTTGTTTAATTTTTCATCAAAAAAATAATATCAGTATCATGCAAATGTCAAGTAGAGAATCATCAAATCAGGCAGTGAGAAGCAAAGGGATGTAAGTGACCAAATTAAAAATTTGAAGACAACCGGTACAAATAGTAGGAGAACCTCTCCACTGTCTTGGAGCAAGAGATAGTACTAGTAGTCCGGGTAGGTGATACTGCACAGCATGATTTAGAAAAACTTTTCAATGAAATCCTACCTAGGACGTTCTCTTTAAACGCGTTTTACTCAAAACTTGAAAGTGTCCCCTTACATCCCTTTGCTTCTCACTGCCTCAAATAATATATTGCGAGGTTGTTGGAACTTTCGAGGAATCCTTCTAGTGAATTACGAAAACTTGTTAGAAATTAGTGAAAATTTATTAGTTCAACACAGTTAAAAGCCCGTTTTCCATTTTTGGAAAACAAACAGTTGTTTCTTTGAACGAAGTCAAAGAACTATAAAAGCACCCGTCTATCCTCACAACTTACTATATGATTTATACGCAACATGAAACATAAAACAATAAAATGGTGGACGCACCAGATTAATATTCATAGTTTTAAACAAAGTTAACCATTGTTTAAAATTCAGAAAAAAAAATCGAATCAAATACAATTTTTACGAATATCATCTGAGTCATTAAAAATGAAAACTGTAATGCAAGTATTTGTGTACAAACAATAAAAATTGCTCAATTCTTTCTTTACTCATTTACTTTTATGTATAAAAATGAAAACTCTAATGCCAATGTTTATTTGTGCACAAACAGTTTTTTTTCCCCCTGAATCTTCATTTATTCATTTACTTTTATTTTCTTTTTATTTTTGTTTATTTACTTGAATTGGAGGAGCAAAATTACATTAGACGTTATTTTATTACCAGTGCATTTCGACTGTTCTATTAAATACGCTGTATGCATTAAAATTTTCAATTCAGACTAAATAAGGAATATTAATTTTTGAGTAGAAATATTACGAATGTCGAAATTTCATGAAGTACAAGATCGTTTTTTGAAATTTCATTGCATAGTTGTAATAGTAAAGATCAAGATTGGGAAAAAATGTTGCCAGTGGTGAGCACAAGCAACTTTATTAATCACTACTTTTTTTTCTAGACATTACTTTTTTTTTTTTTTTTTTTTTTTTTTTTTGTGAGTAAGAAAAAGTAGCGAAAGAAAAATTAATTTTTGCTACTAAAACATCAAAATTGCTAGATGCAATAACGGATGAAAACGGATAAGATGACTAAATAATTTGGAAGAAGAATGTTTTCTGACAACCCAAAATTTTTATTCATACTTTCATTCATAATTTTACTTGTTAACTTATTAACTACAACGAATCAAAAAATCTTCTTTAAAATCTTGAATTTACAAAATGAGTTACAGTAGGGGGAGATGGGGCACGTTGGACTGTGGGGCACCTTGGACCTTTCTCAATTATTTTAATACTATTAATATTTTTTATTGAATTTTATGACCAACAAATAGCACCTATGGTCCTACAAATCCAATAATGCACATGGTACAACTACATTGAACAAACTTTATTCCAGTAAGTTATTTCAGTTGTGCTGAGTAATTTTCTGAAAATCGCAACTTTATTTTTCTTAATGTCTTCATCAAGATTGCGGGAAAAAAATTGTTCTCCTTTCTTAATGAAAGTTCTTTTAGCTCACAATTATTGGCTTTTTTTTGTCAAAAATAAAAAAAAAAGTATGACATCCCTTTTTTAGACTAAGATCGCGGTCCACTCTTTGTGGAGTACGAGGGACTGGACCAACCTACCCCACATAATTAAAAAACTTTTTTCACTTAAATCTCAATAATTATAACAGTATTCTAAGTGTTTGTATATCATGCATTAATTTCATTTCATGTTACACATGTTTCGAAACAATGATAATAAAACAGTGCAAAAAAAGCAAAGATATTTTTTATAATTATTTAACAAAAAATATACTAAATTATTTTTACTATAAGATTTATTTCACATCTGCCCTTTTGAACTATTTATGTTATCAAATATATTTTTAAATTTTAGCAGACAGTTGATTTCTAAGAGTAAAATATGTAATACATGCTATAATAAAGTTCCTGTATCAAACATAACTTTTTTGTCAAACAAGCATTCTACACAGAAACAAAACAAAACAGATAATTGATTAAAAGAACAAAAAAGTATACTTTTACTTTATCTAATTACAATCTTATATTTTACTTTAGAACACAAAGGTACACTAATTTAAAGCTGTCAATTTTATTGTACGTTTTCATTGAAATGTATGGTATTGTCATAACAGGATTCTCCTTTTTTTTGAATTGTATGCAGTGCAATGCAATGAAGAAAAAAAAGAGCTTTCCACTCCCCCTAGCAAATATTGATGTAACTATGGATAAAAGTCACATATGACTTGCCGTTCCAAAACCAAAGTCCAATAAAAGTGCTACTTCCAAAGCTCAGAACGTAGCACTTTTATATTCCAAGATATCATTTAACACAACTTTTGTTAACTTTAATCTGCACTAATTTTCTCATGAATATTCAATAATTGATTTTTCTTTTAATTTAAACGAAACATAATTGTGTACTAATGGTGGATGCTTATTGCTGTTTTTAATTAAGATGAGTTATCAATTAAAATCAATTTAATATGTTATATTAATCTTTAAACTTTATATTTTTCACTCTACATACAAAAGAAAAAAATGCAGTTACAATGTTTGATAGTATTTATCACTAAAATTATAACAAACGTTGTTTGAGTTATGCGGTCCAACGTGCCCCAACAGGCGGCACGGTTCCGTTAAAAAATTAATATAAAAAAATTTTATCAATTCAACGCGTTCAAAAAAAAAGTGGTTTTGAGAAGTGTTTAGTGAAACTTATTGTAGAAAATCGAACTGCTCAGTAAATCTTTTGATGAAATAAAAAATGAAAGTAAGAAAGCGAACCAACGTGCCCCACCTGCCCATAATTAATTTTTTCCCAAGAGAGAGAACTACTGCAAGTGTCATAAATTTGGCCGTCTTCTCCGCACAATGCCAGGCCACCACAACCTCCCAGCACCAGTTTGCATAAAAATTTTTGGGGTAGATTAGCGACTGGTGGTGAACAATTCTAAATTTTTCAGTAGCCTCTACTACTTAGTCGGCACGTGCCGAATGTCGACCAGCGATCTAGATGTTTAGGTATCAGTAATATAAACATCAATCAAACAACTGTGTTCCATTATGCACATTAATATTACGTAACTGCAAAATAATATTGAATTTTATTTATCTTACTTTTTAAACAGACTTAATTTTTACATCAGTTCTCGTCTAGAAATATTAATGCAGCACGCTGAGCAATTTTCAAAACAGCTTTGAATTTGAAAATTAAAGCGTTTGCTTTCAACTGAACAAAAATTTCAAAATAACAAAATTTTCATTTTTTAGTGTGTTTTGCGACAGGGAGAGAAACTAACAAAATTTTCATTTTTTAGTGTGCTTTGCAATAGGGAGAGAAACTAACAAAATTTTCATTTTTTGGTATGCTTTGCGACAGGAAGAGAAACTACCAAAATTTTCATTTTTAGTGTGCTTTGCAACAGGGAGAGAAACTAACAAAATTTTCATTTTTTAGTATGCTTTGCGACAGGGAGTGAAACTAACAAAATTTTCATTTTTTAGTGTGCTTTGTGACAGGGATAGAAACTCTTAGCACACATGACCGCTGCGTTACTTAACGAAGATAAACTGGCCGTAAATAGATTAAGCTTGTCAAAAAGACTTTCTCAGAGCCGTCAGCTGCGTTATGGAAGCTTGAAGAAAATCTCACAACTTTGATCTCCAAAGCAGTTACCCAGTTTTTGTACAAATTGTACACGTCGGGGTTACAAAAAAGCCATATATCAAAGCATAAATATGTGATCATGCGAATGTAAGACACCCGAGAGCAGTCATTTAATTTGGAGAAATTGCAAATTTCGATCGCATTGTGAACAATGAGGGTGAACATTGTGTATAGAAGGCAATAAAAATATATATAGTGTGGTTCCAATAACTTGGTGCTAGACCTTGGACGAGCTCATTTTGGTTTGGGAAGAAAGACAAGAAATTCTTCGATTAACGAAAATGCCATTAATCTTTTTCGTAATGCATACTGGTTTTCCTCACTCCTATTTGAATAAATTAAACCGTTTAATGCAAGCGTGAACTTAGAAAGCAAGACTATACCACATTTACGTTAACAGCACCAAAATAAAGAACGAATAAACTACGATTTTAAAAGTTTGCAAGAAAGAAGAAATTTGGCTTAAGTTAAAATAATATTTTTAGTTCTAAATTTTGTATACGTATAAGGTGAACCTTTTACACATTTCAAACCCTAAAGTGCAACATACTTTACTCGATTATCTCTACATAGTACAAAATGAAGTCTCCAAAAAGCGTCTGTGTGTTTGAACTCGCAAAACTTGAGAACTACCCGACTGATTTCGCTGAAATTTTCACAGTTTGTTCCTTTAAGTCCTGAGAAGGTTCGCAGACCAGTTCGAAAAAAATTCGGTGAATTGTTCTTTTTTATTCCAATTTAGGCCCAATTTACACATAAATTCCCGAATATGGGGGTGAAAATTACTTGCACATATTAATATTATATATCGTTAGAAAAAGTAGAATTTTCCGCGTTCTATGCAATTTGTTTCAATGCTCTTCCTTAACTACGGTGGGAGTTATTTACATTTTTAGCTAGAATTTGTTTAGGCTTAGTTGAAATTTAGGCACTACTTTCTTCATTAAATCTATGAATAAAAAGTGAACGGGTTGTCCCACAGTTTTCTTTTTGATACTATTGGAAAAGCGACAATTTTTACTCCAGATCTATCTCGATCTTTGGTCGAAAAACTTAGCTTCTATCTCCAAAGGAAAAAAGTTACAAGCCTTTTTAAATCAAATTCAAAAAATCGCATTTCCATTCAAATTGTTAACCATTTTCTTTCGCATTTTAATTCCTTAAACTTATTTTCTTTTGTGTTTCCATAGTTACGCTTTTTAAATCCATCTTTCTCGATTTAGTTTCTTAAAAGTATTTTAATATCTAACGTCATTGTTTGGAAAAGAAATTTTGCATGATGTTTTTTTATTTAGTTAAGCCTGATTGTTGTATATACGACACTTGACGCAATTTGTATTTTCAAGGTGGACCGAGCATAGCTGGGCAACGCAGCAAGCTAGTATTATTTTTCCTTTCAAAAAAGAAATGTACCTACACACGCACTCTGTTGTCAAAGAAAATACTTACAATTTAAGTTAATTTAAAGTGTCAGGAAAGCTTCGATTTCTTGGCAAACAGAATGCTATCAGTATATTTTTATACAACATTTTTTACAATTTTAAAATCTCGTGTTCCCGCGATTGTGCGTTCAAATTGCGTGTTCCCGCATGTTCGTTTCCTCCCATTCAACTGTACATATTTTTAAGGATAATACCCACTATGGAACCTAATTACTTTTTGTACCAATTTCTGCAAAAAAATTAAATTTAAAAAACTTTTAAAAAGAAAAGTATGCTCTAAAGCAGCGGATTTCAAACTGGAAACACGCACCCTGGGGAGGAGTAGAAATTTCATGGAGTTAACCTGAGGGGCTGTTGATAAATGATGTTACGTGTTAGGAGGAGAGGGGGTTCGTGACATTGTAAGTTTGTAACAAGGGGGAGAGAGGGTGGTGACAAGAATTGCGACATCGCGCATTTTTTGTGAGAATATACTAATGAAAAACAGCGTGACATGTGACACGTGTAGGTAAGGGAGTACAGTCGAGTTCCGACTTACGCGAGGGATGCGTTCCAAGGCTCCTCGCGTAAGTCGAAATATCGCGTTGTGGAAAAATATTTGAATACAAATTTTTTAAAGCGTATCAAATACTTTTAGACACTTATAAACACCCCTCAAACTGCTCTAAAGTATTCCTTAACTATACACTGCAGTTTCTTGCATAAAGAACTGAACTTTTATAGTATTTGAAAAATAAACTGTTATTCAACATGAAATATTTTAAGATGCACAAAATGAATGACCAATGGGAATCAAAGACATAAAATAAAACAACACGGTACGTACAGCATGTAGTAAAATTAAAATTATGCACTATAATAGCACTGTACAGTAGATACATTAACAATATTTAAGAGTTAAAGAATGAATATGACACTGATTTATGCTCCATGATCAGATTGTTTTTTTTTTTTTTTTTTATCTAATACATTTTTAAATACGGTTGCTTCGCCTTTTCTTTTATGATGTTTCAATCTGTGACAACATCTCCTCTTCCTGATCTCTTTATTAATCCGCAATACAAGAGCAGCAGCTTCCATTTTTATAATATTTACTGTGCTAGACGGCTCTGGAAGCTTCAATATTGAAACTAAGTTCTAAACTTTTACGGATATCTTTTTGTTTTGACTTTTAACTGTACGTGGGGAAGATTCACTCATACTTATTGTCGCGCTAACCGTCGACGTTTTGTAGTTGTTCAAGCACATCGAGAATCTTAGCCTTTTTAAAAAAAATTTTATCAGAAAATTTCTTTTTCTTCCCATCTTCTCGAACTTTTAGATAAAGGTGACTCTAAAGTGCCATTATATTTCATCAACTTTTATATTTAGAATGAAAAAAAAAATGAATGAAAGATGCTGAGAGTGGTTATTTGATGCACTAGACTAGTTTGGTGTGGGAACTTTGGCTGTCAGTGATGCGAAAAGGGATTTAATAACATTCACTAAATCAGTATTTAGTGGCCAATAACGATGCTGATACTTCTTTCCAAAATAATTAGTGCTGTGGGCAAAAAAAATTGCGTTAGCTCAAAAGTTCGTTGCTCGTGAAAAATTCGCGTTATAGCCATTTCGCGTAGGTCGAATCGCGTTGTAGCGGGAGTCGACTGTAAGGTGAATTGTGATACTTTTGCGGCAAAGAAAGAAGATTGGGTCACTAAGTTGAAAAAACAAGTGACATGATTCACACATGGACAGTCCTTAAATGTACTTTACTCAAATTTGGGGTCCTGTTTAAATATTTTCTAGATTATCGCCTTATTTTCGAGGTGCTTAGTGCCATTTTTATCCATATTTTGCCATTTTTTAAGAAATCTCAGGCTCAGTTTTAATTTAGTATAATTATAATTAATAAGTTTCTTTATAATTAAACTTATTATGATGATAATTAATAAGTTTCATCATAATTAAACTTATTATAATTATAATTAATAAGTTTCATTACAATTAAACTTTTTTCATAAAAAACTTTGTAAGTGTAAAAAATTTATCTCATTTCGATAAATATACAAATATTAGTTGAATTCTTTAAGATAATTCGCAGTCTTCATCGACTTGAATTAAAAATGCATACATTTTAATTGATGTGAAAATAATATATTCTAATAAATGACATAAAGAAACAAATATTTTTACATCTAATTTAATTATTATAGTTATAATGAAAATTATATTTTTCTAACTATATTTGTTGCTTGTCTTTCATATATACCGCTTAGCCTGAAAGATAAATGCATGGCAATAAAGGACTCAAATCCTTATTACGAGTGCGGTCGTTAAAGCACAACCTCCAAAATAATAACCACTACTAATTATCTCAACTGCAAAATATGTGTGGGTTTTTTTTTTTGCAATGAAAGGAATAAACTAGCTCTGGTAAAAATACACTTGATCTTGAACGAGATCATTTATGTTTGGGTTAAAAGAGGAGAAATTCTTAGGCTGGCATAATGCCAATAACTATCGTCGCAACACAACTCGGCTTGTCTCACCCCCATTTCAATAAAGGGAGCCGTTTAAGCTTCAGCTTATCGGAAGTCAACTTTACAGAACCAGATTGTACATTGTCAACAAGTTCAATGCAGAAACAATTCAAAAACGTTCCTGAAAAATAATAGGCAGCTAATATGCCCAACTTCTGCCAATAATGAATCTTGCAAAAAACAAAAATGTTTTCCGCCAAAATTTAGTAACCTTCCTGAAATTATCCTTCTGAAGAATTCAGTAATCTCCCCAGTTAAAGCCAGTCGTGTCTCTGGAATATTCAGAGAAAACTTAGGCAGGTTTAATATAATAGCTCGACACCTTCCTAATTTGCCAAGAAAGCTTCAATAGCATTATTGCAAGCATAGCCAAAGCTAAGGCAGAATTGCAAGCAAATACCATGAATCTAGCTCACCAGCAAATCTTGCGGAATCCAGAGACTTATTCGCTCTCATTGGGGGCTTAGTCAATCTGGACGGGCCGCAATCGAGCTGAAGCCAATACACTTATTAAATACCCTCAGTTAATCTTTATACTGGTAGCTAAAAGTATTTTTCACAACGGCGAGAAATCTGCATTTGTGCAAAATGTAGCAATTGAAGAAAATTTTTGAGAAAGATACTTGATTTCCTCTGGAGGTGGATAAAAACCTGTGAAATTCCGAAACGTTCTACGGAAATAATCAGTAACGTTTCGGAATATTTTTACACTGTTGATGTCATTTTAAAAATGGGACTCTTTTCGATCAAGTTCAAAATAAGGCTCAACACATGCCCTCTTACCTGGTATTCAATCTTTGCTAGCACCTCATATTTCCTCAGCAGGGAAACGTGTTTTATGAAGGAAGAAAGTTCTATGGATCCCTTCGGAATAAGCGGCATCAGCTTCTCATCCTCATTCATGGGAAGAAATCCGCTGTTGAGCAACGACAGCTGGATCCGGCTGATGGAATGTGTCGTTCCAGTCCGTTTGGGGAGTCCGGACCCGCTCGGGGTGCCGGACTTTGCCGGTTTTCTTTTGCTCTTCTTGGCTGTCATTTTGGAGGATGTGTTGTTGTTGTCGCCGCTGTATCCTGCCGTCGTGAAGTCCTCCAGTTTGAAAGAGGTTCTGACAAGTCGGTGTTTCAACGCACAATTTCCAATTCCAATGTGGCAACAGAAATAAATGCCGAAACGGTTTAATGAAAATCTTTGCTGTCGACTTGAACAGCCATAATAATTTTAATGTATAAATGACTTTTTTAAGCAAACCAAGACCGTAAAAGTATTTTTTTAAACTTGCTGGATTCTTGTAAAATAATACCAAACTTCCGAGAAAGATCAAATACTATATACGTAATAGAGAGTTCTTTTTATATAATATCAATTTGATGGTTCGAAATAAATAATAATCTTCAATAAATATAATTTCATTCAATATTTCCTAACCATTGATACCTCAATACATCATCAACAACATCTTGTAATAAATCTACTGCTGTTTTTATCCAAATGTGCTTCAAAAAAATAAAATATTTTTATATGTTATAACATTCCTTATTGTGCTGCTTCATCATTTTAAACATTACTTCTTCTAAAGCATGTAGCAATTATTTCCAAAATTAACCCCAACTTTTACCGAACTGAAGAATATTTTATAACTAATTGTTATTCATTCTACTTCTTGCTTTTCTTTGAAAAGCATAGACTAGATCTTTTTGTTTTCAAGTACTTATACAATCTTTTATCAGCAATGGGCTTAAGAATTTTCATTCGCATATGATATATTTTAAATGATTTCCTTGGTTTTCTTTCTTCTTAAAGAGAAAATAAATTTTTATATCTTGCTAAATATAGAAAATTTACCCGACATAAAAATTCGTTCCTGTAAGGTAACAACAATAATAAATATATTTTAATTTATTTTGAATTTTATGCTTGACAACAGTTGTAAAATTGAAAAATAAATGCAGTTTTGAAAAATATTTTGTGATTATTGAAATTGATAGTGTGTATTCAATATTTTTCTTCAAGCGTCTTGAAATGCATTTTTAAAAACACAATTTCTTCTGTGTATTAAAGGTGCTCGACTCAGCTATACATTTTTATTGCATATATTGCACAAATAACTCTGAGAGTCACATTAAAAGTGCATAAATTTGTTGATTGATCTGCAAAATCTATGCACCTTTAGAAAAGAAACTCTGTCAGTCGCTTATAACCATCAATATTTTCAAAAAGAAATGAAACTTTATAACATCACTTCAACAAAATAACATAAGCAGTAGAAGTGGAAAACTATAAAACTGAAATTAGTACGAAATTCAAAAACAGAAAATAAAACAATTAGTGATAAATTAAGTCATTCCGACAATCGTAGAAAACAGTACTTTACCATGTGATTTTTTTCCGGAGATACAGTCATGATAAATCCGTATTTTCTCTCTTAAAATTCAATCCAGTTTTTACTTCGGAAATATAGGAACACCAAACACTTATCTCCAAGTATACCATGAAATATGAATTTTAATGAGCGCATTTATGAAGCAAAGCTTTCGGGGCTTCTTTCACAAAATAGCGTGTCGAATTCCATCGGTCACCGAATCACTCCACTCATCCAGTACTCTAAATTTATTTATTCCAAGCTGGAATGAAAATGACGATAGATATTAGAGCTTCTGAAAATTCGAAGCACGTTGCGTAAATTTCAAAGGAGCTTAAGCCCCACGTGTGCTCTCTCGAAGAAGTCGGAATGCTTTCTGACAACGGCGAGCGCAGACGATTTCGGAGTGATTCTAAAAATAGAATCCGATCCCGTAAAACCGTGTGACGTTTCCCGCCGAGCATGCGCGCAACAGGCAGTTCCACCAACCTGCTTTTTAAAAAAGAAAAAAGAATGTATTTATTTATTTATTTGATTCACGTAATAACTTTTTTTTTCTTGTATTTTATGTTTTTACTGGGAGCACATAAGTGAATGAACTCAATGACGTTGACACAAGCAATTGCACTCACTTGAAAGAGTTTGAGTAACTGAGACTTCGAATTTATCTAAGCCCCCTCCTCCCTCGCAAAAAAAAAAAAAAAAAAAAAATTGAATTTTGACATTTTGAATTCAAATTATGTTTTTCGCAATCACGTGTTTTTTTGCTTGTGCACAGGTGTGTGTGTGTGTAGGTGTGTGTTTGTGTGCAGGGGTGTGTGTAGGCGTGTTCTTTTGTCTGTGTGCAGGAATGAGTGTGTGGGTATGTGTGTATGTGTGTGTGTGGGTGGGTGTGTAGGCATGCGTGTGTGTATGTATGCGTGTAGGATATGGACGCAACCTGGAGACGGTTTTCGCTAGAGGAGCAGCATCGTGAGGTGTGACACCCGGTCGACGGGTTGTGCTGGCAGAGGGAGGCGGGGGGGAAATAAAATGATAGCACGCCAAAAACAGTCAAATGAGAACAATAAGCAATCGTGATTGCTCAAAAAAAAAAAAAAAAAAAAACATTTATAGAAAATGACGAAATAAATGTATTTATTGGAACATGATTTTCTAAACTAGTTCGAGTAGACCTTGGTGCTCCTCGGTGAAACATAATCAAATGATTTTATTTTGAAATGCAAAGTTTTTAATAAAGTTAGTACCTGGGAGATAAAAGGTAAACTTACCTTAACTGAATGACTTGGGTCTAATTAAAACTGTTTGCAGTTGATTTATAGTTCCGCGTGATTTTAACTATCTTTTGATGGTTATTTTACTTGTTTCTTGTTGACAAGAAACAAGTAAACACCAAATAAGACAAGATAAAATTAGGAGTTGCTCAAAACATTTTCTCCCTCAAAAGCACCCAACAACAGCAAGCATTTGCGAACACCATGTATCAAAACTGAGATTCTGTACTTGTTATACATGTTTTCTTCAAAAATTATGTCCACACAAAAGTAGCATTAAAGCATATATATTTTTTATAAACCTGTACCTGGGATGTAAAGCGCACTATGTTCATTTTTTCTAACTAGGGCAGAAAAGTTATACTGGCAGCAGTATCTACAAATATTTCAGTCTTTTTTTCCCTTGAATTTTTGTCATCTACTTTACTTATTTTTTATAAACTTTCATTTTTGGCTTTCTTTGAAAAGAATAAATATGAGCCACTGACATATAGAAATAAACTTCTTGGAACAAATATGCTTTTAAGTTCGTATTTTTTGTTGTTTTAATTGTATCTGAGGTTGAAAATATTACATTAAAATGCTAAAGGATTTCACAAAGATCTTGTAGTCTTAAAATATGCAACTCTTTCAGCATCGTATTCTGCAGTAAAAAGCAAGTACGTTGACAAGAAACAAGTAAACACCAAATAAGACAAGATAAAATTAGGAGTTGCTCAAAACATTTTCTTCCTCAAAAGCACCCAACAACAGCAAGCATTTGCGAACACCATGTATCAAAACTGAGATTCTGTACTTGTTATACATGTACTTCAATAGTGAGTCAAGGATTATTTCAGAGTACGCGAAGACAGTATTGCCTAAAAACCAGAAGAACAAGAAATCCCAGCCACCAGTAGGAGCAAACAGGGACGGACTGGCTGAGTTTGGTACAGTCGGCAAAAGAATATTTTGGCCCATCTCTGTAAATGAAAAAAGTTAAATTAAACAGTGCCGGATCTCATTCTTCCGAGGTCGAGCAAAGACATTGAACTACCAATAGTCGCTAATTCCTACTTTCCTTTAAGTTTTTAATTTATAAAAGAAAAAAATTGTGAAACGCAAAATGAAGCTAACTTTGACACATTTTTTATGTGCCTTGAAAGACGGATACTAGTGGTTACAAGTCCTAAAAGACATTTTTTGGTTTCTATACTGACTAAATAAGAAGGACCTAAGAAAGGAAAGGAATCAGGTAATTTCCCCCGGAAATATTTCGAAATTGGCTGATCTATATAAGCTTAAGGAGTAAAGAATGGAGAGAAGGGGTTCTATGGTTATATATATATATATATATATATATATATTATTATATATATATATATATATATATATATATATATATATATATATATATATATATATATATATATATATATATATATATAGTTGCCTTCCAAGCGAAATAAGAACTGCAATTTTACAATTTTTGGTAACGTTAGTGGAGCGGGAAAGGAAGGGGTTCCCACACGATTTTGTTTTCTTTTTACTTTTTCAAAATTGAAGTCTATTTTAGTTTATCTTAGTAAACAATAGAATGTTGGGGTCTCTTCCCGGAAATTCTCCTAAATGTGAAGTTTTAGAATTATAATTTTGGGCTACCCTTGGTAAAATTGATGGAACAGGGAACCTTCTGGGGCTTTCAACGAAAGCGTTTCGACGATGAACTATTAAAAACGCAAAACTATGTTTGGTCCCGTTAGAGAGAGAAGGAGGCTCAGTGATCTCATTTGAAAGCATTTCAAAACTGAAGTCTACTCGACCCAATTTTAAACTACATTTAGTAACTATAGGGAATCCGGCGACTCTCTTTTGGAATTTTTCGACGTTGAAATTTTAAGAACGAAAAACTTTAAAAGGAAAGGAGACAGGTTTCCCTAGCATTTGCTCCAAGATTTTTTAGGAAAGCGCCGTGCATTTCCGCTTTTACGCTAATCTTTAACAATTTACTTAATCAACCCTCCTTGCCCCTTAAAAGCTTGATCAAAACTTCACAAAATAAATTTTTTTTCGAAAGGTAAAGATTCACACAAGCTTGTCAATGAAACGTTATTCTCTCGTTTCAATCACTTATCCACAAGACTCTGATCGGAATATATAACTGAATGTTTTTAGCATTTTTTTTTTAAATTAAACATCAAAAAAGCTTCTCAATATTTTAAAACTAAATGCCATCGAAAACAATTGGACTTTATGTGCACCTAGTATACCAAAAAGTTAAAAAAGCACCTTTTTTATATGACAAAACTTCTATCAAAAAGCGCATCCTTTTCTCTGAAAGCGCACTGCTCCTTTTTTGGATTGGGGAAAACGCTAGTTCCCTCTCGGCATTTTTTTCTGAAACTGAAACGAATTTTAGGCCATAGTGCAGATAAAAGAGTTACTGAGCTCTCCCACGGAAACTAAATGGTTTCTAAAAAACTGATTCAAAGTTCGTACCAATAAAATAGGCATGCAGTAATAATGGAAGCAAATTTTGGTTTATAATTATCTTTAATTTTCTTTGTTTTCCCTTTCTATTTAGAAAAATAAATAAATTTGTTATTTGTTCTGGCCCGTGATATCCCTCTTAATATTTGGCGTGTCCCAAGGTAAAACCAAACTAGTAAGTTGTGGCCATCACGAAACTTTCTTCTTACCTTTCTTAAAATTCTGATCCCACCCCATGCTTGACGAGGAAGCAATATTCCCAACAAAAACAAAATTAAACACGCCATAACTTAACGACCATCACAATTCCCGATTCATCTCAAAAGCAAAGCAAAGAATGAAAATTGAAAAGTATTTTTAAAGCCTTGCTTAAAATAATTACAAACATTTATTTGTTAACAAACACAAGATGGCAACAGTTAAAAAGTTTAAATCATCGCGATTTTCTGGTCATTTTCCAACAATTAAAATCGTGCGAAATACGCAGACGACAGTCTATTACGATTTCTTTCTTATTGTTGCAATTATAAAGCTATTTTTATTTACACACAAAAATCCCCCCCCCCCCTCCCATTTAGCGATTGTCGCCAAAATTGAACCGACGCCTGTGTACATATGGATTCACATTTATTCCAAATTTCATCCACAACGTATAGCATTATTTCTAGGGACCAAAGGCAGATGGGGAACTTGCTCCTAGTGGTATCTCTCATCTTCATAAATAAAACTTTTGCTACTAGATTTATTACACTTGTTTTTGTTCCCTCCCTCAACAGAGCATTTCCAAGATGCAGCGAATTGCTAGTTTTTCGTTCATTCTCAGAAATTTGGGTATCCTATTGATTTCTTGACTTGACAACGTAAGAAAAGAAAGGTCCCATCAATGTATGATCTGCAGTGGTGATATAATTCCCAAAAATATGTGAACTTACGAATGCAAAGATATCTGCTAAAAGAAGCTTAATTTTAAATTTTTGAAATTTAGCTTTGGTTTTTGCATCCATAAGCTCACATAATTGGCATGAAAATTAGTTCCTTGTAACCTCAAAGCATATATCTGCAAGTATTTATTTCAATTTTTATATGACTCTGCTTGAGAGACAATAAAGACAAAGTTGTCGAATTTATTCATGAGTTTGATTTGCCACCACAACTGTTCTTTGGTTAAGTATCTCATCTTGCCCCACCCTCCCCTACGAGCGTTCAGCACACATGACCTCCCATGAAAACTACGCACTGGTTCTAGTGCTGGGTTGACACCACTAATGCACTCATATGATCAATGGTCATTTACTAGCATCTGATAAATTACCAATTTCATACGAAGGGAAAAGGTTTGCCTTTTCTGACTGAAACGGCCGTACTCACCAACCTAGTTGAACCTCAGACAGCCAAACCGTCAATCGAAGCCTTTTAATCGGTTGAAAAAAGCTTTGATCGATGGTTCTGGTGTTTCACTTTTGACTTTTGAGGGATTGAATTGAGCTATATATTGTTCGGAAGTTATTTGAGACACATTTTTCCCACCAAATAACATAGAAATAGTTCTGCGATCGACATTTTTGGTTACATTTGATCTACGTGATCTGAACCACTGTTCAAAAATTTACGAAATTATTCAACCGTCGATAATTCGTAGATAATATGAATAGAATTAATATATTAAATGTGGGGACTTTTTTTTTATTAAAAAATTAAAAGTAGAAAAAATTAATTGATGCATTTTTAAGTGAAACAAAAGAGCCTCCAGTTAGAAACTGTATTAAAACACGCTTACGAACCATTAGTGAAAAACACAATTCAAAAGAAAAATACATTTGATAATCTCTGCAATAAGTAAAACCAATTCATTAGTAAGCAAATTGAATAATTTACTTACTCTAACAGTTTTTTTTTTTTTTTTGCATGTAGAAATATAATTGCACAATTAATCGTTACATAATGGGACAAAACTAGACACATATTCCATGTCTAATTTTTTTTATTAACATAATGATGTAGCGAGGAAAATATGAAAAGATTATACCAAGATTTTTTTTTCTCTATCTCTCGAAATCACGTAATAATTTATTACTGCGTTTAAAACTGCATAAAGCTGAAATATAGGAGTATGAAGATAAATTATTGTTTCAGTTTTGATTTGGTTATTACGAAACAAAATCAATTTTGGCAGAAACGTATCAGTGCATGCATCAAAATCGGAACAAAGAAAAACTAGTCAGTATTAATTATTAAAACATCAGCTTGCAGGGAAAAAATCTTAATGATCGCTTTTAGGAAGAAATATTTGACCAATTAGAAAACCCTCAAGTCATTTTAGACGATTTTGACGACTTTTGAAACTTTTATCGAATTGTAACAATTGAACAGATGAAACTATTTCGTAAAGAAAAAAAAACCTAACAATTTTCATAAAATGATGTTACCTCAAGACGGAGCTAAGGCTGAACTGCAATCAAATACCAATTAGCAAATTTAATATGACTATTCCAAACTCCAAATTAAATCATGATTTGATCAAGCTGATTCAAATGAACGAACCTTATTTTAAACCGAAAAAAAAATATGTATCTCAAATTAAGAGTTTTGCAATAAAAAAAGTTTTGATGAGTACACACTATTTTAATTCATTTAGTTCTCTAAGCGTTTCTCGTACCAATAATATGATGGTGTTTTAAAAGTTTTTTTATTTACTTTTTATTTAATTATGTGCATGTATTCATTTTTAATCAAGCCATTCATCTAGGTTATTTTTAATTGTCTCAACTTCGAACAAAAAAAAGCTTTAAAAATAGTAAATAAATACAGAAAGTAGTTCAACTTCGTAACTTTAATGACGAAAGTTTGAAACCATATCAAAACTGATTAATGACCAAGTGATATTTTGCACAAGTTGAAGGTCAGATATTGTGTTAGCCGGCTATGTTTCCATCGTTATCTATACAAAGCCAAGGTCTAAATAATATTTCTTAAAAAGTACTATTTTATCATAAAATAGATAAAGTTTATTTTGAACTAATGCCATGGTCAAACTTTGGCTCATTTTCAATGCTGCTACCCGTACCGTAAATAATTAGCTCCAGTTCCGATTTTAGTTTGAAAAAAAAATTCTTTGAAATGATTATTTTGTCAAGATTTTGAAGACGTAGCAAAGATCATTTGTGCTTCTTGGCATCTTGATCTCATGGAATAAAGATGTTTCTGGGATTTCTTTTCGATGCGGAAAGATTTCCGTTGCGCATATGGAGACGTGATTGTTCCCATGGGGAAATGCAAATGAATGCCTTTATTTGTTTCTCAGTGCTATAAACAAAACTTCGACTGTAACCACAACGATTCGTCATTATTCAAAAATTCTTTTCTAAAAACAAAGAGAAAATCATCCATGAAATAATGGTAAACTTATTTTTATGCGAGAACCAGCATTTTAAAAGTTTATGCAGAACAACATTTTCTCAATTGTCTTTCTAATTTTAAAATACTACTGGGTTGTGAACATTCAAATAAAAATTAAAAATCATATCATTATTAATTTTTTTAATATGTTTGCTTGTGCTACCTAACATTTTAAAACATTTTTTATTTTATTTTTATTTATGTTATTTTA
The DNA here is from genome assembly GCF_026930045.1 of Uloborus diversus. Lineage (NCBI taxonomy): Eukaryota > Metazoa > Arthropoda > Arachnida > Araneae > Uloboridae > Uloborus > Uloborus diversus. Next base: position 135,845,071 of record NC_072731.1, read on the forward strand.
AATTTATTTATTCATGATTTCTGTCATTTTTAAATTTTATTTATTTATTTATTTCATCGTTTTTCGTTTTACAAACTATGTTTTATTCCATCTTGGAAAAAATTTCATGAATTGCTACAATTTTTCTTGAAAAATACACACAATATTTTTTGATATTTTATCCTTTACGTAAATATAGGATATTCTACGAAATGTGTATTTGGAAATTTCAAGTTACTGCAAGTAATAAAGAATAAATAGAAACAGCAACATTTTTCAATCTATTATGCATCAACTAAAGATTTCAAGAATGCTATAAGTGATATTTATTGATTCATACGCAAATTTAGAATGCAATAATGTACAGAAACCCAAAACAGATCAAAGGCTTCCTCATGTCCTTTTTCTGCTAATCTATCTTACCTAGAGTGCGTTCAACTAAGATCAGCGCGCTTGACTTCCTGCGAGGGAAATAACTGCATAGCTGAAATTGTAATCGTGGAATGTGATATTTGAAACCCTGACCATAGTTCTATTTTCTCTTTCTATCAAATAATAGCTGAGGATGGTTTTAAGGCTGCAAAGTTTGCACTGAATGCATGAACGATTGGAGTTTGACAGCCGCTGTTACATCTAGTGCTTGCAAAACTAATTTCTTATTAGTAGTACAGCCTTGTGAAAATTAATTGAAACAAAGCATTTATTTCATTAAATTTAAAATCATTCCTAGTATTCTTCACCAATCATACTAAAATTTGAAAAACATATGGAGAGAATGAATAAATCCTATACTTATCATCAATTTTTATCAATGAAAGGGGTTCTGAGAGCGCATGTGCAGGAATGAACGCTACAGCTATGATCACGACAGTTGAGATTTCACTGTCGTCAGCGAAGGATGTGACACCGCGAAAGCGTACAAATATTGTTAATGTTTCCGAACGTATCCCAGACTTGTATAGAGATTCTACAAATATTTTGCTTTAGTATTGCCACTGAGAGTCCTATTATGAAACGAAATAGGGAAACAGGATCCATAACTCCAAAGCGGAGAGGAAAGTGTGGTCTAAAATTGAAAACAACACCTTTTTTCTTCTTATTCAAAGTAAAAAAGACCTTCGGAAGACTACTGCAGAACTTAATATATATTTAAAAGATTATTGAATAAATATTAGCTCAACTACTATTCGAAGGCGCCTTATTGTCGCCGGTCGGCCAACCATCGGCCCATGAAGATACAGATTCTGACCCAATGAGTGAAGAAAAAGCGCTACTTGTGGGTGTGGACTATTGAAAATGGGGGGGAGGTAAGTTCTATTTTTTGCGACGAAAGTCATTTCATTGTCCAAGGCCAACAACTCAACACGTGTGGAGATTTCCAGGTGAAAGAATTCGGGATTGCCACACGAGCAAATTTGTAAACACCCTTAAAAGAAGAAGTTTTGGGGTTGCTTCAGTTACAACGGGGCTGGTTCTTTCAGGTTGTTGAGGGTATGATGCGTTCTGAGCAATACATAAGCATTCTGGGGAAAAGGGCTTTACCATAGTTGAAAAACAAGACTCGGATGGTACAGTAAAACCTGTGAAGTTGACCACTCTTGTAAGTTGACCACCTGTCGAAGTTGACCACTTTTATCAGGCACGGAATTAGCCATTACCATATAAATCACCCTCTGTTAGTTGACCACCTGTTAAAGTTGACCACTTAAGTAGTGCACCGTAAGTGGTCAAATTACACAGGTTTCAATGTATGGGAATTATCTAGCAGGAATTAGCCGCTTACCATGCGTCCAAAATGGTCAAGAAACTCGTGTCTGAAAACCTAATTGAGACAATGGAATGACCTGGGAACTCTCTGATATCAACCCAATCGAGAATCTTTGAGCTATACGCAGGAATCGCCTATTGCATAAGGACTGTTCAACTGTGGAGAACCAAATCACTGCGCTTATTCAGGTGTGTTAAGAGGGTAAAAACTATTATATGTAATTGTGGATTCCATGATGAATCGTGTCTAAATGTTAAAAAGAGTCATGGACATCATATTATGCGCTAAAAACGTCTGACTTAATAAAAATTTAAATGAAATACCATTTCTTCTTAGTTTTTAATTTTGTTTCAATTAATTTGCACAAGGGTGTAGATCTTCAATCTCATTTTTGATGCAACTGAAAAAACAGTGAGTTCATTCGCAGTAATTCCTTTCGAAATAATTCGAGTTACGGAAATGTTTCTCCCTGGCATCTGGCTAAGGAAGGAGCTTCAATGACCGCTGGTGCAACACCACCAGATCTTCTTGGAGATCTGCTCAAGAGTTTAAAATACTATTCCGTCTTCCCCTCGTTATCATACGCCTTATAATTGGCATGATGGCAAGCTGCCAGATTATGCTATTGATTTTGAGGAAAATCGTGCTGAACAGACTGAATTAAAACCTCTAAGTGGACATCTGAATTGTTAAAAACTTGATTGGGGAATAAGACCTTCCCCGTTTTTTTGGGGAATGTAGTATGACTGCTTCAATCCCCGAACATATTCCATCTTCCTAGAAATCTTCTAGTTTTTGCTCTTACGGATCTATAATTGGGGCAAAACTAACTTGTCAGCATTGTGAAAATACAGAAAACCTGAACATTATGAGCTCTGCCAATTACGTTTACCCCAAACTATATTCCAGTCCAATATCTAACCAGCTAGTAATATTAGAAATAACAACAACGACAAATCTAACAGTTATCAAAAAATATTAAGACTTTTTAAAGCTTAAAGTTAAATCCCAACTCAAGTCTTATATTGGTCTGTCACAACAGTAATTTATGCCATTTCCTCCTAACATCATTTTGCAAAAATAATTATACCGTTTTTTTTTCTATGTCCAGAAATCTAAAATTACATTTGATGCAAAGAGAAGCAAAGAAATGTAAGTGACAAAATTAAACACTTTTCAGGTAACCAGCACAAATGATAGGAGAACCTCTCCTCTACTTTTAGGTAAGAAAAAGTAGGGTAGACCGGGGCAAGTTTACGCAGATTTTTTTCAGTGAATTTTTTAAATTTTATGTTTTAACTTCGGAAATTTTAGACATTGCGGATTAATGAAGCAGTTAATGGAGTCAAAATTGGTACATTCAAACGTTGCTCAGTTTATGTTATTAACAGTTAAAAAAAATATTTTTTAGTCCAAGTAGGTTGTGTAAACTCGCCCAGGACACGGAGCACGTTTACTGATATTTATTTTGACACCTAACGTGGTTCTGTTAGTTTTGAACATAATATCGTACCATTGTTAAAATAAAACAAATTCATTACAGACTGAATAGTGTATAAAGTAAAAGCTGAACGGGCATGCAGACAGCACTACATGATTGTAAACTATAAGATACGAATTTGTAACTCAATTAAAAATTAAATGGCGATTTTCAAGACTAAATAGCCTGAAAACACTAAAAGGTTTTGAGACACTTCGGAGCGGGAAAAGCGTCAGAGCACGTTTATACACCCCTGTTTGTGAAAATTGCAACACCACGAAGGACTTACGCGAGTGAGCTGAAAATTGCAGGAAATGTAAAGTAGGGCATGATATGCAAATGATTAGAATTGCACACCGGTAGCGCACGCGTATGCTGAGCAGCGCCCTCTGAACGGCGGATCCAACCGAATATAAATAGATGGCTGTAGCGAGGCGTGTATGGTTATCGGGGGTTATATGCTAGAGTAAACGTGAACTGAATCTTTACTATGCCTCTTTGACGAAAGAAAGCGAAATTTGAGCAAATTTCGAAGTTTGAACGGGGCAGAATCGTCAGCCTTTGTGAAGCTGGATTGTCTTCTCGTGCAGTAGCCGCTCTTGTGCAGCGTAACAGCAGCATAATCATGCGTGTTTGGAAGCATGGACGAACGAGGGTCGGACAGCTCGGAAATCCGGGAGTGGACCCCTTAATGTGACGTCAGCTCGCGATGCCAGACACCTGGTGCGTATGGCGCTCACGGACCGCACAGCTTCTTCTAGACAATTGACCAGCACAGTGGTCAAGAGCTACAGGTGTTTCATTGTGTGCTTCATCAATTCGGAGACGTCTGCTGCAGCGTGGGATGCGCGCAAGGATTCCTTTATACAGGACTAGCTGTACCCGATTCGCGTTGCTACGCCAACAAAAAAAATACATCATTATACTGATTTTCATGAAAATCAGTTGAACGGGGCAGAAGTTGCTACTCTGCAGTGCCACCTGGTGGCGAGTGGCTTCAATGAGCATATTATGCACCTTCTCCGTGGAAAAATACATATATATAGCAAATTTTCATAATAATCGGTCCAGGTATCAAGTGAAACCGTGACTATACTCAAATTTTGTACTCACGCAGTTTGTAAGATCAATCAATCGCTAAAAATATCAAATAGAAAAAGTTTTAAATCCCCCCGTTGCATGAAAAGCCATAAAACAATAAAGAAAGAATTTATTTGTTCAAACTCAAGAAAAATGGCAACAGCTAACTTCTTATCAATGAAATCTTTCACGCGAATTAATTTCTGCAGCCGATAATTTTATTCGTATTTATCCAATGGATTGTGACTTAAATTGAAAAAAAAAAGGAACTATCGATCGGATTTTTTTTGAACTGGTCTATAAACATTCCCAGTACCAAAAATAACAAACGGTGAAAGTTTCAGCCAAATCTGCCGGGTAGTTTTTGAGTTCATGGATGACATACAAACGTTCATTTTTATATATATAGAAGATTCCTGCCACAAAAAACCATCGTCACCTGCGGCTACAATGGGCCAATGTGCATAGGAGTTGGCGTGCTGATTGGCAGCAAGTCGTCTTTTCTAACGAATCCCGCTTCAATTTGTGGCACCATGATGGCCGATTTCGTGTCAGGTGCTATGCCGGTGAACGGCACATTCCGGAGTGCATTATCGAACGCCACAGTAGACGAACACCCGGAGTTATGGTCTGCGGTGCCATAGCATATCATGGACGATTACAATTGCTACGAATTGTGGGTAATTTGAACAGTACCCGATACATAAATGAAGTTTTACAGCCCCAAGTTATTCTTTTCCTGCAAGGATTGCCAAGGGCTGTATTCCAGCAAGATAATGCCCGTCCACATGTCGCCAGGACTGTCAAATCCTACCTTAATTCGCAGCAGATACAGCTTCTTCCTTGGCCGGCATATTCCACGGATATATCACCGATTGAATATGTGTGAGATTTCGTTGGGCGGCGTCTCGCTCGTGATCCACGTCCTGTTGCTTCGACAGACGAACTTTGGTTGCGCATACAAACAATATGGAATACTCTTCCGCAGGCAGATATTCAAACTTTGTTTCACTCCATGCCGAATCGTATATCAGCTCTTAGTGCGGCGCGTGGTTACCACACAAAATACTTATTTCTATTTTTTTTTATTGTTTGTTTGGTTTGAAAATGTAATCATTTATTTGTACCATTACCATTCAACTGTGTATTAAATTTCATTCAACTATGATGCTTTCTTCATGGTGATGCAATTTTCACAAATAGGAGTGCAGGCAATACACAGTAAGAACGTGCGTAAAGGTGCTCAGACGTCAACGCGTAAAATTGACCTGTCGCCAAGTTTGGATTTGTTTTTAACGTACAAAAATATTTAATAACATTTCAGCCCATACAAATACAATTCTCAAAAAAGGATGAAATTCAGCTAATTATTATATATATTTGTTCTTTCTTAACTAAGTACTATTTATTCACAATAAGCTTCAAAACGTTCAACTCAAAATATACTTGACTTAGTAGAAAACAGATTATTCTTTCTGCCTGCTAGACCGAAGCCTGACTGATGCTCAAAAACTTCTGAGGATATTTGCTAGGGAGCAGCATCAATATGTTATGACTGTTGGATCTCCAGTTATAATTCGTTTTGAAAAAAGGGCATTGCGTAAACGTGCTCTATACGTAAACGTGCCCCATGCGTAAACGCGCGCCGGTTTATGAGCCCTGGTAGGTGCTGTTATACAGCAGGATTTAGAAAGAAATTTAATGAAAGCCTACCTTGGATCTGAATTTCAAACGTGTTTTACTCAAAACTTTAAAGTGTCCACTTACATCCCTTTGCTTCTTACTGCCTCATTTATTAATATTGGAAATGAATTCAATTTCACTACTATTCAAAAAGTTACATTTTACTCCTCATTAGCAGAACCATTTCACAGTACCATCATTCACCGAGTTTTAGTTTTACATCATTAATAACTTTTTAAGTCCCAAGTAGCATCTTTTATCTATACAATATTTTTTAAATGGTAAATTACGAATATTACGTCTTTCACTAAAAAAATAAGCTCAATCCATATAAAATTAAGTTTAAATCATTTACAACATTTTAAACTTTCATGCAGACAACTAAACCCATTTAATTTTTAAAAAATGTGAGAGACAACTGTTTAATAATTTTTTATACCCCAATCTATCACTCACATTTCTCTCAGATACTAATATATTGCAAAGAAATTCCTTTTTTTTTAGTTAGACTTTTTATAAATGTCACGTTTGTTTCTAAATATATTTGTTCTTCTCAAATGGAAATTCACGAGAACATGTTCAGTTACTTTCGTTTCTTTCATTATTCATGATATTTCTTCCTGGGTAGCTATTTCAATACTTGGAAATGGAAAATAGTTGTTGCTAAGGGACACACAAATTGCATTGTTTTATCCAATATCACGTAAAGCATATTGTTCATTCAAAAGCTGCTAACAACTGTTACAGAGTTTTTTTTTTTGAAGAACTTTCTTTGTAAACTGAGTCTTTCTACTCCGAAATTGCTTTCTGTACTGAATTATAATCGCTCAATAATTTCATTGTTCAAACTTTGATTTGAGATATAGAACTTTAGAAAATAAAATGTCTGCAGCACACTGCAGTGTTTTGGGCAAAGAAACCTTGTTTTTAATAAACTTTACTTTTCTGTGTAAATGAATTTATTTCTAATTATGAAAACCTGTTTTTTATGAATCGCTTGTCATACACCCGAAAAATATAGTAAAAAAAAAGATGTGCTGGCGGTGAAAACATTGAAAATGGATGCACGTTGTTACACTTTCGCGCAGCACTGTGAACAAATTTAATGGTTATAAAATCTTAAAATAAGCTTTAAACAGAGTATGTCTCTGCTTCAAAGACTAAAACATCTTTTTAGACACAAAAAAGGAAAACTGTTTTCAATTTTCTGAAATTCAACGTTTTAAAAATTTTATACAAAATATTTGTTTAAATTGTTTAAAAATGGTATTACTCAGCACTGCTTTAATTGAAGTATAATTTCTGAACAACTTTCTTTTTGCACACAAAAAACTGTTGAAACACAAATTCAGTTATTTTTTAAAATATTCTGAAAAAAAAAAAACAAATTAGAACTCAGAAAAACGCATCAAAGTTTTAGTATCAAAATGTAAAATGCGTCACATGCATATCTTTTTTGAAGAAATTGAAAATTTTGGAATGTAAGAATACCCTTTGAAGAAATAAAACCAATTTTTTTAATTTAATTTAATAAACATTTAATGTACTTCAAAGACTTTGACAGTAAACGAATAACAACGTCTTCTAAAACACCTTTAAAACTCTTTCAGGCAAATCGGCTGAAGGGATCTTGCACCGGCAAATGATTTTCCGAATTGTTGCCAACGCTAATGCTGACAAAATTGGGCAATATTTTTTTCCACAAATAGCAGTAACCTATATCAAATTTTTAAAAATGCTGACTTCTGGAAATACGCACCGTCTATTTTTTTTTTTCAATCAGAAACGAGTGAAAACAAAGTAACGTTGTTCGTACATGTTTGCCCTATAGCTCCGAATCGGTAAGGATCGGCGAAAATAACTAGCGTGATTTGGCTTAATTGAAACAGAACATGTAATTATTTAAACGTAAAAAATCGTGCAATTCAATGAAATTAAAAATTCAATACATTTGAATTGGCAAAAAAAAATACGATAAGATTAAGGAATCTTAATACACTACAAATGAAGTAAGGAATAAAATGCATCACTGGTCAACTCGGGTCATAGCTTTGCTATGATTGCCTAGATGACTTTAATTCTTATTTAAAGGAAATACTTTTCTCGTTCGAGTCTGACTTCCTTACCAAATTCGAGTTTCGAGTCTGGTAAGGAACTTCGAAACTAGACTTCATAATGTGACACAGACGAAAAAACTTACAGATATTTCACCCGTCTGTAGTGTAGAACGTTTTTCTTTAAAACTGCTAGAGTAAATGTCTTCCATAACATTTTTAAACTACCCTACTTGTAAAACAAGTAAAATAAGAAACAATAACGTCAAATAGCTCAAATTTCAGATTACTGCAGACACGTGTTTCGATGTTACAAGGAACGCCTTTTTCAATGCAGAAGAAATGAGCTTATGGATGAAAAGACATCTGACAAAAGTTGCTTTTGTCTTTTGTCCATCAGATAAATACTAAGGTCGGTGAATCACGGGACGCGGGAGCGTCCCGCCCCGCCAAGGAAACCAAACGTCAGCAGCCAGCAGAAGCAAATCCACCGCCGAAGACGAAAGAAAGTAAAAGCGACCAAGAACAAGATTACACGACAGAACAAGTTGGAGTTTTTTTTGGGGGGGGTTTTCACCCCTCTGTATCTCAGTCCCATGAAGACCCCCGGAGTTGATTTTTGGTACACTCAATCTCTATTGGCCCTTGACGCCGTAAACCGAAATACAATCCCCTGGACCATCAGGGGGAGGAGGTATTAAAGTTATAAAATCGCTGTTCAAAAAAGTTTTCGCTTTCTTTGACAGGACTACAGTCCAGACGAAAAAAGGAATCAAGCTGAAATTTCGCACACACATTCCTTGTACCCTACTGATGTGCCTTTTGTGCCATTTGACCCCCCTCCCCTTCCCCCCTCGTTTTTACCCCCCAAATTGTACCTTTCCGAGGTTCTATCGCAGCCCCCCGGAAGGCTACGGTAATGATTTTTTGTATACACATTCTTGGTGGGCCATTGAGTACATATACAAAAATTCAACTCCCAAGGACATCATGGGCCGGAGTAATTAAAGTTTGAAAATCACTAATTTTTCCTAAATTCTTATGTACTTACTCTCAGCTCATAGGGTTTGTTTATCTCGGACTGCAATTGCAAGGTTAGAACAGATCTAACAGTTATACCAAAGTTGTCTTAGGAAATGAAATTCAATCAAGATTAAAACATATCCAACAGTTGCATAGACGTTAAATCGCGGATATCACAAATTTGCCACAGCGACTTCGCTCGTTAGGCTTTCTGTTTTCAGATTCTATGTTGTTTGTTTATACTTAAGCAGAGAAACAAATTAATGAATGAGATGAGAATTCTGCCCCCCCCCCCCCCTCCCCCCCCCCCCCAAAAAAAAAGTTTTGCCGATACGAAGTTTCCTTCCCCATTTTTTTCAGTTTTGATATATTTATAGAGGGAAGAAATTTTAAATGTCGGCGCGAAACTGGGGTTAAACCATTACAATATTTTACGTGAAAAATTATATGAGACTGTACGCATATGAATACGACACATATAACTTTTTAATTGAAAGCGAAAAATAGCACTTTTTTATTGGTTTGCTTATTTTCTAAATTAATGGATTTTTCACTAACAACACATAATGAATTAAAATATATGAAATACGTGTGTGGATATCCATGCTTTGCAGTAATGTGTTAACTGAAAAAATTTTTTGCAATTATTTTAAGCAAGACATTTAATGAGCTCAGTCCGCGCGCAGCATGCGCATTCGCTATGGAAAATTTGGGATATCCGCGATTTGACATCGAGTAAAGTTGTATAGATCTTCTGACACATTCAAATTTAAAATATTTAATGGCTTAGGTTTTTTTTTTTTTTTTTTGATTGGTGATAACATGCGTTATTTTGTTTTTTAAATGAACTTTTAAACAAAACTATGTATTAAACAAGACAAAGACTTCTAGATAAGATAAATCACCAAACAATTAAAATTATCCCATAAAGCGTAAAATAATCCACGATTTAAGAAAAAATATAATTAAACAAAAAGTGAAAAGCTAGATTAAAATAACCCTCAAGCTGTAAAACATTTAAAGAAACCTTCATGAAAATGTTGAATAATCTGTCAAATAAAGAAACATTAATAAAATTTATTGCGAAGTTGTAAAATACTCGAAAACAATATAATTTAAAATATAGTATTTTATTACTCAAGAAGTTTTCTTTGCAACAGAGAGGATACAGGAATTGCAATAAAATTTAAACCACCCAATTCTCGAAAAATGAACATAGAATCTTAATAGTCAGAAAATAACTTGACGTAAAATTAGGCTAGCCATTATTGTTCCTTTGAAAATTTTCTGACTTGAAGTTCTCAATTCTAAAAATACAGACAAAGTAATTATATCAATGCAACAAGATGTGATATCTCATCAAAAACAACCCTGTTGTAAAAATTTCCCCGCCAAGAAAACCTTTAATTTTTCCGCACAAAAAAGAAAACCTGCATCCTAAACCCAAAAACCCTCAGTCATAAAAAGTTACGATATCTAGTTTGCCCGCCAAGTATCTGCCAAACTATCATCCTCCCTCTTCTCCTTTTTCATCACAGCTACTTCCATTAGAACCTCCTCCCACCTTCAACTCCTCAGAAATATGGATAGATCTTTTAAATTGTTTATCTTGTTTGGCAGGAAGCTTTTTGCTCACCAAGCAACCACTTCACTTTGAAAAGCTTCCCGCCAAACAAGATAAACAATTTAAAAGATCTATCCATATTTCTGAGGAGTTGAAGGTGAGAGGAGGTTCTAATGGAAGTAGCTGTGATGAAAAAGGAGAAGAGGGAGGATGATAGTTTGGCAGATACTTGGCGGGCAAACTAGATATCATAACTTTTTATGGCTGAGGGTTTTTGGGTTTAGGATGCAGGTTTTTTTTTTTTTTTTTTTTGGAAAAGTTAAAGGTTTTCTTGGCGGGGAAATTTTTACAACAGGGTTGTTTTTGATGAGATACAAAATTACACAAAAACTGCAATCCTCAAGGGCAAGCAGTTTATGTTTGAAGAAACTTAATTTAGAAATACCAATGTATAAAACACCTATTTATGAGTACCTATGTATGAGTGAGTGAAAAAAAAATCTTCAAAAAATAATAATAATAATAACAATGAAATGAAATTCAAAACATTCCACATCACACTTTTTTCGTGAATTTTAGATCCAATTTTAAACAGGAAGCAAGCAAAATCACGTAAAAATTCCGAGAGGTTTGGAAAAATTGAAGCTACGAAATATATGCTCAAGATTTTTTACATGTATCTGACAAGGTTACACATTGATATTTTGTGGTAAAAGTATCCAGGGCACACATATGCTTAATTTTAAGGGGGGGGGGGGCTCAGATATTTTCCCCATAGAAACCGATTTCAAAACAGATTAGAGTTATTAAAATTTGACATTTTTAATAACTTATTCATTAATTGCTGGAAAAGAAATGTTTTTATTTTTGCAAAGAAAAAAGTACTAAAAGCAAGGAAGTTCTAATTTCAAAGGGGGGGGGGCTTAAGCTCCCACTTGCCCCCCCCCATATGAGTGCCCTTGAAAAGTATTATGTATAAAGTGATTATAGAAAATAACAACTTTCTTCACGTCAAACACCTTGTTCTTCTTCTTCTCGGGTTTAATACCCATAACATATAATGATGAGGGCTGCGTACGTAGCGCTTTGCCTCCATTCCATACATTCGTAAAATTTTATGAAAAACATTAAGATTAGGAAACATTTAGTTTCATTTATGCGTATATTTTTTTTTCTTTGACGTTATATAAGAATCCATATAAGTTCACTTTGATTAAAGTAATGTAAAAACTTAAAAATGGAGGAAAGAAAAATATGTAAAGTAGCAGACTCTCTTCTGTTGCGCATAAAAGGAACTCCCAATCAAGATAACATCAGAACAAAGCTAGGATGCCTCTCCCAAGGTTTGGGATTTTGAGGACATCTTGGCAAAAAATGTCATAAAAATTAAAGCAGTTAGTAGATAATAGATTTAGAATAACTGTTTTTTGGTCCTTGTTTTTATCGCAATTCCAAATGATATGATTTGAATTTTCGATTTTTTGGCAAGTATCACAGGGGGAGTTTGATTTCCTTAATTTGAAAAGCTTCTCTTTAGTTAGATATGAATCTGTTAAATTTCTATTTAATTTTGTTTCTTCTTCTCGGTTTTTAATCCATTTGCAATTTTGATTTAATGACTTTTCAACATCTTTGAATTTTCTGTAATATTTTGAGCTCTCTCAAATTCTTTACATTTCTTTGTTCCTCTCTTTTTTCTATAGTTATGTACATCTTTCCAGGCATTGATAGGATTCATATGTGTTTCGGGTCATGATTCAGCTTGTCTTGCTAAATTATCGGCTTTTTCGTTGTCCGGGATCCCCTTGTGTCCGGGTACCCGGATGATTTTAACCTCTGTCTTCTTTGATATTTCCGATAACTGGTATCTTGAATGTAAAATTAATAATTCTTCGTTTCTATTTTTTTTTTCTTTTAATGCTGTTATTTCACTTAGAGAGTCAGATAAAATTATCACTGGGCACTCATGCTTGATAAGGAATTTAACTGCATACCAAATTGCAGCAAGTTTCGCGATTTATACTGAGCAGTAAGACGGTATTTTTAATTTTCTTTCAATCCCTTCACTTTTGTTAAGTACAAAAAAGACTGTGTTATTTAATTTTGAGCCATAAGTGGCCGAGATTTGATAATTTGGGTACTGTCTTTTAAAATCTTCAAAGGATTGTTTTATGATGAAGTCTAGTGTAGAGGTTTGGAATTCTTCTTCGTTCAGTACGAAATCAATACTATTAGTGTCGATACATGTTTTTATAGTTTCCTTGCATGCCCAATTTTCAAGGATTTTAGTTTCTTTTTGAATTTGTTCTAGGTCTGATTATTTCTGTCATGTATAGTAGATTTTTTTGGATTCTTTTGGTTGAGGAGGAGTAATTTTTGTTCTTTTTGAAGTTTTGCTTGCAGATGAATTTAATGTAGTTCCATTTAGTTCTATTTTTGATATTTTCCGTTTTAGTAATGTGCCTTATTAATTTGTTTGGTGCAAAGGTGTTCACTCCTAGAGCTTTGCGAATAACTTTATTTTCGATTACTTCTATCTGCTACTGATTTAATTTTGTATCTTTTACTCTTATTATGGTTCCGTAATCAGCCTTGGCTATCATGGTTTGTTTTAAAACTCTGAGTGTGTTAATATAGTTAGTGCCAGACTCTGAAAACTTCCTAGCCAATTTATTACGTTTAACATTTTCCTCATTTTACCATTTAGGTATCTTGTATGTTCGTTGCATTTTAGATTATTTTGAAACATAATGCTCAAGATTTTATGATTTGTGGACCATTTGATGTTCGATTCCTGTAAGTGAAAGTTATTAGTTTGGTTTTTTTTCTTTTCCCCTAGGAGATAAGTCTATCAACACTCGGTTTTCTCGCTTGATAGTATCACTTTATTTTCTTTGCTCCACTGTTCAAGGGAAACCAGATTTTCATTCAGTTTCTCCTCCGCTTCTTCTTTATTTTTTCCTGAAACGATGATTGTTACATCGTCCGCATTACAGAAGGTTCTTCCATTTTTGACGTAATCACCAATGTCTGACATGAAGCAGTTAAATAGGAAAGGTGAAAGGATAGCTCCTTGTGCTATTCCGTGATTAATGGTCATGCTTTCGAAGGTTTTTTTTTGTTTCAATGTACGATAATTGTTCGGTTTAGCAAAAAGTTTTGGATCCACATGGTGATTTTGTGTTCAATTTTAGCATGAATTAGTTTTTGGATTAGTTTTGGAGTCCAGACGTTGTCGTAGGCTCCTTTGATATCTGTTGCAATGGCGTCAACAAATCTTTTTTTCATTCTGAGAAAATTAATCAAATTGTATAGGTCGAAGAGATAGTCTTCTGTACCTCTTTCTTTAACGAAACCATAGATGCAGTTGGGGGAATAAATAGGCTGTAGTTCTTTTACTGATTCTGTTAAAGATGATTTTTTCTATTAGTTTGCTCAGATTCTGTATCAGAGCTATTGGTCTGTAAAAGGAAATCTGGTTTGGATTTTCCCCTGGTTTCTTGATAGGAATTATCTTTGTTGATTTCCAGTCTTCTGGAATCTTAGCGCTTTGTTTGCTTTGGTTGAAAATGTCTGTTATCTGTTCTAAACCCCTATCTGGAAGGTGTTTTAGCATTTTATTGGTTATTTGATCTGAACCCGGGGCTTTATCTTTTGTCGTATTTAACGCATATTTTATTTCCTCAACCATTATCTCAATAGAGATAATGCATTCTCCTTCTTGTGGGATGATATTAATTTTGTTAATGACATCATTTTTATTTTCTCTATTTGAGAAATGCTTAACAAATAGGTTAGCTAGTTCGTCTGCTTCTGCGATTTTCTTTCGATTACTTTTCATTGTTAAATTGTTTGTTTGTTATTGATTCTTGTTCGAGATTCTTTCTAATTCTGTTGACATTTCTATAGAGTTCTTGTGGGTTGTTAATATTATAATTTTGTTTAGCCCAAAACTCTCTTTTTGTCTTTTTACTTTCTTCTATATCTAATATATAGAATAAAGTATTGGATTCGTGCAAATTTTCGAATTTCGAAGGATTCGAACGTTTTGAGGCGTGCTGAGTCCATTTCGACTATTTTGGGAAAATGTCTGTCTGTCTGTGTGTATGTGTGTGTGTGTGTGTCCGTGCGTGTGTCACGTCTGTGTGTGACCAGTTTTTTGTGGCCGCTCTACAGTAAAAACTACCGCATGAAATCGAACGAAATTTGGTACACATATGTGCCCCTATGTGGACTTGTGCCCATTGGTTTTTGGCGCGAATTCCTCCAAGGGGGGGTGGAGCAATGGGACGTTTTTTGAGTTACGCGTGATTGCTATTCCTCAGGAAGTAACTGGCGAAATCAAACAAAATTTGGTCCATACGTTGCCAGTAACAGGAACAGGTGCTGATTCAATTTTGGTGTCAATAACTCAAACGGGGGTTGAACTATAGAACGTTTTTTGTCGTCAATTGTGACTGCTGTATCTCAAGAAATAATGAACGGAATTAAAGAAAAATTTATCGACAAGTAGCCCCTAGAGGGTATAAGTGCTGATTCTATTTTGGTGTCAATAGCTGAAAAGGGGGTGGCACAATCTAACGTTCTTTTTTTTTTTTTTTTTGATTGTGAGTGCCGTATCTCAAGAAGTAATGCTACGTTCTATATGAAATTTTGAATAAATATGAATCTATATGTAAACAGGCGTTGGTTCAATTTTGGCGCCAATCGCTCCATGGGGGGCTGATTTTTTTTTTATTTTATTTTATTTGTGTGAATGAAAATAGCTTTATAATTGCAACAATGAGAAAGATAAATCGTAATAGACTCTCGTCTGCGTTTATCTCGTGATTTCTTCGTGTGGAAATATTATCTCAATGATTTAAAATCGTTAACTGTTGCCATCTTTTGTGTTTAATAACAAATAAATGTTTGTAATTATTTCAAGCAAGGATTTTAAAATAATTTTAAATTTTCATTCTTTGCTTTGCTTTTGAGATAAATCAGGAATTGCAATGGTCGTCAAGTTTTGGCATATATAATTTTGTGTTTGTTGGGAATATTGCTTCCTCGTTAAGCATGGGGAGGGATCAGAACTATGAGAAAGATATAGAAGAAAGTTTCGTGATGGCCACAACATACTAGTTTATGTTATTTTTGAGGATGGCATTTGCTTTTTTGTAATTGATCCAGTCTTCTAT
This sequence comes from Uloborus diversus, assembly GCF_026930045.1. NCBI lineage: Eukaryota > Metazoa > Arthropoda > Arachnida > Araneae > Uloboridae > Uloborus > Uloborus diversus. Next base: position 135,860,882 of record NC_072731.1, read on the forward strand.
GAACATAGTTCTTTTTGCTTTGATTCGTTTTTTGTCTCTGTCTTTTTTTTCAGTTTGGCGCATCGCAGGTTCTACCATATGTTATTGTTGTTTTTCTTGAAGCGGACGTTCACTGAATGTAGCTTGCTAATTTCTCTAATGTTATTGGTGATAAATCCATAGTTATAGTCCATTGAGTTGGAGGGGGTAACATAATTGAATTTGTCTTCTATTGATTTTGAGACTTTTTCTCAGTTTGAGTTTGATTTGGTAGTATAAGAATCATCTGTTCTTCCTATATTTGATTTTTACCAAGAAAGGGAAGTGATTGCTACTGCCGTGCTCGTCTAACCTTATTCAAGAGAAATTATTGACCATACTGTTTTCTATGATTGCTAGATCTAATATCCCGTCTTCCATCCCTTTGTTTAGTCTCGTTGGCGCACCATCATTTAATACAAGTAGGTTATTATTAAGAAACCGGTCTTCTAGTTTTCTTCCACTATTGGATGTAAATCGGTCCCCTAAACTTTGAATTCTTCCATTGAAGTCTCCAACAAAGAAAGATGAGTCGTTTACTAAACTGTTTAATCCCTCTATTGTGTCCTCTCTAGCAACTCCAGGGGTCTGTAACAATTAATTATACTATACTTTCTTTTTTGTGTAGAACTCAAGGGCGCCCATATAGGGGGACAAAGGGGGCTCAAGCCCCCCCCCTTTGAAATGAGAAATTCCTTGCTTTTAGTGCTTTTTTTCTCTGCGAAAATTTATAAAAAATTCTTTTTCAGCCATTAATGAATAAGTTATTAAAAATTTCAAATTTCAATATATCTAGTCTGTATTGAAATCGGTTTCCACGGGGAAAATATTTTGTTGAACCGTGGGGAAAATTTTTGAGCCCCCCCCCCCCCACCCCCTCCTTAAAATTTTGCATATGGGCGTTCTTGGTAGAACTACAGTGGCTCCCAAAAGTCTTCGTACACCTACGACTTTCAAAGAAATAGGCCCCAATCAATTGGTTAGAATTAATATTTCGGAATAGGTATTTAATTATAAGATCTATGATCAATTTTTAACAAAACTACATGAAAAGTTTTTAAAAAATATTGAAACTTAATTTTTTAAAAATCAAAAATCAAAAAGTGCCGGAAATTTTATCTCACAAAAGTCTTCGTACACTTTATAAAATGTCTGTATATTATTGAATAATCTAACTTTTGATTAAGTTATTAATTAGTAGAATATCATACAGTGTTCATAACACCTTTTAAACGTCTGCGAATAGATTTCATTCTTTTTCTTTCTTTTTTTTGTGTAATTTCTGAGTAAGTGTTCTACCACACTTTGAGTCTTACTGTTTCTAGCTCTATTTTCGTTTTAAAGCCCTATTTTCGTAATCCAGCCTCCAGATATCTCTAAATACGTTACATTAAGTTAAAATCTGGAGAATTAGGGGGTATTTTCTAAACTTTAGGACAATTTTCGTGGCACTAGATGCAAATGTTGAAAACCGTGTGCTTCTTATCGTTGTCTTGATAAAAAACAAAGTTGTTTCCAATAACCAAATTTTTGGCTAAGAGTTTAAAATTGGTTTTTAAAATATTTAAAGGAACAGCATGATTCATTATTTCATCAAAAAATTACAAACTATACCAAGTCCTGATGCTGATATGCACCCTCACACTAGAACACCTCCACCGTCCTGATTAACTGATTCAACTAAGTTCTTAAGATTAAGTGCCTAATTTTTTCTTCTACTTACAGTTCTACAACAATTTAACCAAAAATGTTAAATTAATTTTTATCTGTAAGTAAGACGTGATTCTAAAACGTTTTTAGCTTATTTATAATTGATTTTGCGACGAAAAGCGTAAGCTTTTTGTTTTTCGTACGATCAAGAAAATTTCTGCGGGAAGATGGTCCCATTTAATCCAGCTAATCAGAGAACTTGGCGAACAATTTTAGGTGAAAATTAAGTGTAATATGTTTCATTTAACTCTGCAGAAACGTTTACAGCACTCAAATGTGTATTTTTTCATAATTTTTTTTACTTTAAATCTCCGATCACGTTTTGTTAACTTTGCCGGTTGACCTTTTCTTACCTTGTTTTCGGTTCGATTCCTTTCTTTAAAGCATTTTATCAAGCATTTTACTATACAAACAAATAAATTAACTAATTTAGAGACATTTCAAACCAATTTACCACTACTGTGGGAAAAAAATTCAAATTTTGAATGGTGTTTGCGGTTTCTTACGAATACTAGACATTTTACACTAATAAGCACAATATTAAGGAATAAATAAACAAAAAATTAAAGCCAAATGACTTAAAAGGATCAACACAATGCAAAAATATTAATAAAACGGCATATGATAATTTTAATCATGAATTTATTCGAAAATATTTGAGTGTACGATGACTTTTGTGGCGTGTTATTTCTTTGTATCTTCGTCTTCTGACTCATTTCAAAAAGAAGATGCGTCAATATTTTGAAAAAACCAATAGGTTGTATTTAGAATGATATAGGAATGATGTGAAAAAATATTGGACTTCATATTCGAATTCAGTTTCGCGTTATTTTTATTTTACTAAAAAATTTCAAAGTGTACGAACACTTTTGGGAGCCACTGTATATCTACATTAAGTGCTTCTATGCCATTTATTACACTAGGGTTACAGTACTAAGGTAGGACATTTTTGACGTATGTGCATAATCCACCTCCTCTATGAGGAGAGGAAAATCTTTTTCTTTACAGTACACCGCATAACCTCTAAGGCCGGGAATTTTATCATCAGGTAATCAGTTTTCTTGTAGGCAAATAAAGGATGGGTTAGTCCAAGTTATTAGGAATTTAATATAATCAAAGTTGGTGAAAAGTCCACGGATGTTCCAGCATAGGATGAAGTTAAACCAAAACATGATAAGGAACACAAAATAACTAAGGAAGAAATAAAACCTAAGAAATATCAATGTCGTTTTCGTGGGAGGCGCCCTGCTCAAAGGGACTTGATAAACGTAAATTCGGTAGTGGTGGTTCACCCTCAACGGTATGCTTAAGTTTGAATTATTCGATTTTTAGTTGTTCTATTTTAGAGTTTTTCACTGTGCAGTTTTCGCATTGGTGGTGTTTAATTTGACTGTTTAGTGAAACTAAAATTTTTAGTTTGCCAATTTCAATTCTTAATTCCTTAATCTTTTTTTGTCTAGCTTTGTGTTAAGATCCGCAAAAGTGATTGGTGAATTATTTTTCTTATTTTCAGGTTTATTGTTTTCGTTTGTTGGTTCTCTCGGTGTTACTATATTAGCTTAAGTTTTGGTTGTACTGACCGGTTTAGGGGCTGATTGGGTAATTTTTTTCCTTTGAAAATTGGCAATTCTTTCTGTCGATAAATGTTTTCCATCACATCTTATGCATTTTGGTTCGTTATTACATTTTTCGTGATCGCCTCCACATGTGAGGCATTTCGTTTTCCCTTTTCAGTCCTTTTTTTGATAACCTAAGTTAAGGCAGTTGTAGCACACCTTTGGCTGTTCTATGTATTTTTGTGTTTTGTATAAGATTCTGCCTATTTTGACTTCTTTTCGTTCTGTTTTTCCAAATTCTTTAATTAATATTACTGGATATGGTTTCTTTGACACTTTCTTATTAAACCTTATTATTTGGGCGACTTGCACGCTATCTTTTGTTAAATATTCAGCAATTTCTTCCAATTTGATTTCTGTATCTACATTTTTAACTATGTATTTTGAAGTAAGGGTTTCGTCTATAATTCTAGAGTTAATTTCAGTTTCACAGTTTTCTTTAGTTTTGAAGATATTTTTTTACCGTTGCAATATTTTTTATTGTTATGATGACTAGATTTTGCTTGCCTGTAAGTTTAATTGTGTCCCCTGTGAAGATAATTTTATCCAGTTGTTCATTGAAGATTTTTGTATTATTTGTGGGAATCTTATCCATTACTCCCGAGATTATTCCCGAGACTCACAACCATTATTGAATGTAGTTTTTGCTTTTCTATTATGTTTATTGCAGGTTCGTATACGTTATTATCTTTTTTTATTTCTTTTTCTCTGCCATTTGCAGCTTCCTCTACTTTTCTCTTAGAAGTATTTTTCATTTTCCCAATATCATGTCAAAAATAAAACAGGACTTACCGTCTTGATTCTTGAATAATAAAAGAAAAAGTATCCAGACCGAAATATTCCACATGTACTAAACGTATGTCTCACAATTTCGGGATGCTAGTGTTTCCATGTTGCAACGTTAACGCTACTCAAAAACCTTGTTCATCTTCCAGCTTCATTACAGCAAGCAGCGTTTGATTGATTGATTAAGTAATTGAGTGGGTTTAGAGGTCTGTGCCTATCCCACGAGAGGAGGCTTGCACCCCTCAAGCAAGTAGCGTCGTCCATGTTGTTTTCGTTTGCAAGAAATTACAGGCTGTGAGTCGGTCGCTGCGCAGTTTTTGAAAACGATAGTGCAAGGTTCCTCCAACAGTTTCAGTTAAAAAGAATGATACTGCACACTCCAGAATTTGTGTAACGTTACACCATTTATCCATGGTAACCTTACACAACTTTTTTAGTGTAGCCCTCGCCGTTGTGACACAACTTGTAAGCCCCCATTCTATACCGCCTGTACCGGGGGTTCCCAAACTGGGTGCCAAAACATCCTGGGTGTCGTAGAAGAAGTCGAGGAGTGGCATAAAGTATCCATAGCATCAATATATATACATATATCAGAGATAGAATATCGTGTCGGGAGACAATTTTAATTCTTCAAAGGGTACCCGCGAATCGAAAAAGTTTGGGAAACTCTGGCCCATTTCATTCGGTGCCGAAAAGCACCTCGGAGATCAAATTGCTGATTTCATTTCGAAAGAACTTGCAATGACATTACGTTACAAAGAAGGTAGAAATTGAATGAAAATAATAAAACAATTAAAAAAAACAGGGTTAGAAGTTACATTTCAGTTTCAGTTTAGTTCCATTCATTCAATATTTTGAATCCTTCAAATCACTGAAATTTTGAACACTTATATAATCTGAATACTTGTGTCGTTAGCAAATAACGAACAGCCAAATTAATCCGCTACAGCATCCAGAGACTGCAGCTTTGCTCTTGCATGGACTCGTTAATCAGAAGCAGCCATAACAGAACTAAAGGCAAAAACTTTCACAAAACAGCTGGCTATATCTTTACACTGGTAGCTAAAAATATTTCAGCCCACCCGTGGGTTAGAAAATATAATACGGCTCCACCCAGGCCCGTCATTTCAAAATTTTCCGGGAAGGGGAGGGGGAGCAAAGAGTTGTGGCTCAATGCATTTTACAATCAACAAAATACATACAAAAATGCCTAGGTTCATTTTGTTTCTATAATCCAGGAAAGGATCATATTATGCAGTCTCTGGTTGCTGTTACGAACTGTTAGGCATTTGCCTGCAATTCGGAAATGGGACCAGGAACATGATTCCTTGCAATTGAAATATCTTCAAAAACGGTGATTTTATTACAAACTTGATTTCTAGTGGACCATTGTAATTAAGCTTCGAAAGAGCTCAATGAAATTTAAAAAAAAAACTCAAGCGTAAAAAGAAAAAAAAAAACAATTTGTAAAAAAAACGACAAATCCTTTTTCACATGTCTAAAATTTTTATTCGGTGGTTCTTTTTTTACAATGATTGTTTATGAACATATTTCGACCTTATTTAAAGCATCTGCCGGAAATAATGCAAAACAAAATTAATAATCACTGTTGGTATATTCAGTAAATTACCGCCCAATAGCCAAGGCTAAAGCAGAAATACATGAAATACACCGCCAGCTCAGTCATTTCCAGCCGAGGACTGCAGTTTGTCAAACAAAATAACGAAATTACACATTACGGACTTTGTCTCAAAGCTACGACTGCAAAATAGTGAGATAGGATTACACCTTGCTTCTTCAAAACTCCAAATTTAAATATTATGCCACTATATCATTTTCAAAAGCAAAAAAAAAATTCTAACTTGACTAAGTTTCCAACGAGATAAAAAAAAAAGAGAATACTAACATATTTTAATCGTAAATCAAGTGAATTTTAGTCCAGTGAGTTAAGAGGTTATGATGAAACGTCTGTGAATCATCGTAATCTTCCAAAAAGAATGATTTACAGTGAATTTATTCTTTCATCAAGACGATCCGGTCGAATTCTGAAGTGTAATAGTTGATTCTGTTGCCAGTTCCAGATAGAATGAAGCCAATTAAAGATGCTTTATTTCTCACTGCGTATTTCTGAAGAAGCTATATTATTTCAACACATCTCAACTCTTTTTCATCTGAAAGATTATTATAGTTGCATGTTTCTTTGCTGAACTGTAGTGGTTGGTGGTTGTCGAGTTGTAAGCCGTTGAGATGATTGCTATGTTAACAAAATGTTTTACTTTTTGCCAGCTTGCTTTGTTTGACAAGATGTATCGACTGGGGTGAGTGTTCATTTATATTCTAACTATCCTTAGTGCACGTAAAACTTAATCATTGTCATTTTGGAATTAAAGACATATGTGCAAGTGCGCAACTTCAATTTTAAACACCTTCAGATATCGCAAAAAAAGTTTAAAAATTCCCATTTGAATTTTTTTTTTTTCACTATGAATGAGGTAACCATATGTCTAGTTTTGAACGAGACAGTTCCATATTCAGGTGTCTTGTCACGTTGTCTCCGCACGTACTGAAATGTTCCTTTTTCTGAAGAGACCGAACAGAACGCTGAATGATGTTTCAACTAAAAATCACTGGGGGAGCTGTTAAGTTTTGTCCACCATGAACAACAAAAGAATTCCACCTTGTTTTTATATACATATAAATATATGGGTAGATATACACTATAGGAATGTCAGCGGCGAATGGACATTTTTTCGGTAAAACAAATTATATCAGTGTTGTCATATTCCTCATTTATAAAGAATATTGTCTTTTATTTGACCAAATTCCGGTAACTTTCATTTTAGCATAAATAGCTGAAAATAGCTTGAAATGTAGACTCCCCTGGCCTGAATTTTTTCTACTTTCTATACAAGCACGTTCAACGTTATTTTTTAAATTACCTGGCATAATGTATTTCGCCATAGTCATACAATAGACATTAAAACATGTTTTATCAAAAAACATTGTAAAAATATTTATTACCATTCAAAAAACTAGTCATTTTCAAGTGACATAAAAGTTGTCACTCTCACCTGGCGAAATTAAGACTAATTTAACATTAAATTTCAAAATAAATGTCCTTGACCGCAAATAACCAGCATAATACAGACCACGATTGCCAGACGTCCCGGATTTCAAGGAACAGTCCCGTATTTTGAAAAATTGTCCCGCGTCCCGGAGAAGTTTCATACGGGACGGTTAAAGTCCCGTATTCTAGCTAATAACAATATTGTACAAAACGAGACATTATTTTAAGGGGGAAAAATATAAAAAAACAAAAAAATGTGTTAAATGAAGAGCAATTAGAAAATCAAAGAGCAAAAAGTTCCGAGACGGCTGACTCTTTAGTAAACTGCTTGACTCTTATTAAAGCCCTGATTGAGTCAGACTTGGATTTACAATTATTTATCATTTTCAACCGACAATACCAACGTTAATTTTGAAACAAAGCGGTCAGTATACACCCAACTTAGAGAGCAAAACAAAAATGTACGTCAGAGTGTTCAGCTCATATAGTTAACACTGCATTTCGCCATGCTGTTGATGTTTTAGAAATCGATGTCAAAACAATTGTTTTAAAAATTTATTCACTTTTTTCTCGATCTGCAATTAAACGGAATGACTAGGAGTTTTGAGTTTGCTAACCTAGAGTTTAAAGAGCAACTAAAACATATCCCCACACGATGTCTAATTTTAGCTCCTGCTGTAGATCGACTCATTAAATTTTGGCCTTCTCTCATGAATTATTTTATAAGCGAGAGAGAATCCATCCCTAAGCCTGTCTGAAAATTATTGCTTTTAAGTGAAGAAAGTATAGCTGAAACACGTGAAACCGATAAGGTTGCATTAGTTTTCCATTTTCTTAGTAATGTGTCGCCCATTTTTGAAATTGCCCGTAAAAAACTTCAAAGTGAATCAACAACTGCAGCTGATAACTTTCTGATATTATGACACATTTGGTAAAACAGCTAGAGAGCATATTTGAAGATACGTTTTATGAATTGTTCGACACTAAAACCTTAAAACATCTAGACGGTAGAAAAATACAATGTCTGACTGAGGGATACCGGAATTTTTTTGAAACATCTCTGAATTGCATGAGAAAGTAATTTGATTTCATAGGTAAAAATCCCCTTTTTGTTTTGAGACGAATGACTTTAATGGATCAAGTAAAGTAGTTTTCTGACTTGTCAGTTATTATAGAACAGTTACATATTGAAAATAAAGTATCAGTAGATGATCTATACGATGAGTTTTTAACAATGAAGGAAATTCTTAATGGCATAGTTGCACAAAAAAAATGTAAGCGATAAGTGGCGAATGGTACTTTAAAATTATTTTATCTATTCAGATTTCTCCATTGGCAGGTATGGCATTAAAAAACAAGTTTTGCTGTACGATTGCTTGCATTACTATTTCAGATAAAGTAGTCACATTTAACAAGAAAATTTTTTGATTGCACCGTTAAACTTATAGCGAACGCAAGTTAAAAACTAATTAGCACCTGTTTCTATCAACGTCGATATGTTTACTGAACTTCGTTCTATTGCTTGCTTTATTATTTGAGTTTGAGTTCCTTCAAAAATGTGCTCACCCATAAACATACAGAGAGAAATCTTCCGAAAGCTATTAAAACATGGTTGTTTATCACCCATTAAAAATACATAACCAGTGATTGCCCTCAATCTCAAAAATATCCCCCCCCCCCGCCCTTTCACTCCTCGAAGCCTTTCCCGTATTTACTGTTCTTAAATCTGCCAACCCTGATACACACTGAAGTTGGAAGCAAGCTAAAGGGGTCGAATGAAATACAAATTGCATAAATTCTCTTTGCACTGATACAAAGCGTGCTTGTGCCAGTCGTTTCAGTATTTCCCCTGGTAAGTATAGATTTTTTTAATTTCGTCGTTACCTTAATGTAGGTTTGTACAATGCAATGTTTATTGTGAAGACTTCACGGATTACATTTAACTTCTACACTTCTAGTAAAAAGAACGCGTGATGTATTTTTTATAGATTATGTGAATTTGTCACTTCTGGTAGTTTGAAAACCAATGGTGTAGTCTCCCCTGAAGGTATATTTTCTCCTAATGCCAATAAAAACATCATCAGGCTTTATCTTTGCAAATACAAAAATAACGGCAATTAGTGAAATAATGCACGTTCAACTAAACAAATTTTTTCTTTCGGAACGGGAAAAATTAATTTACTTAGGCCTGCTAGATTTCTAAAATGTTCAACCGGGACATCGAATGCTCCCCCCCCCCCTCCCAACGTTGCAAGTATACAAAAAGGTGCACGCCACTGTCTGATTTTTGGAGTGCTTTATAGGGTAGTTCATTTTTAAGAACTCTGAATTAAGAGCTACTAATTATATCTTTCCAAGTCGAATTAATTGTTGATGACGATGAAATACGATAGCTCACAATATTGAGCGTTGTCGTTGGAAAATTTTTTCACTAATATTCACACCAAGAAAAATCAGTATGCAGTGGTCAAAATGTTGTGTGTATTCATGTTTATTGTAGTATGTATATTCCTTTTTTTCCTCCGTGAATATGAGTGAGGGAAAACTCATTAAACTTATGGTTGTGAAAATCCAATTTTCAGCCTTCCTCCCCCTTTTTTTAGCCTGGCCCGTAACCTGTCCCATTCTTAAATTTGGGAATCCTAAGTAACACCGACTACACTGCTTCGACGGAGTAGCGAGCGAAAATGTGATTTTAACTAGCACTAATAAAAGTCAAACTCTGAAAAAAAAAGTTTTAAATACATTTCTACTTGATTTTTAAATTCAGTAGACCCTCGTTTTGCGCGGGTTTATTTTACTCGGATTTGATTATACGCCAAGATGTGATACCTTGATTTTGTTCTACGCGGATGAATTTCGATTTTACGCGGAAGCGGCATTGCAAACAGAACACTTCTGCCTCTTTCAAAATCCAAATTCCTGAGATTGCAGATAACCCGCAATAAACTGCTTTTTGGAGCTAGCTTCGGCCACTGGAGCCTTTTTTTGCAATTGGCTTCATAGCTCTTTCCACAATTTAAAGCCTACTGGGAGAAGAGCTTTCAGAAGTGATATATGAAAACAAAACCAACGAGGATACTGACGTCGATGACACACCACAAGAACGTTCACTCTGAAAATTTTGAGCCAATACTTTAAGATGGCAAATGATCCTTTTGATTTTTTAATCAAGGAAGATCTTTCCAATCTTTCCATGGAAATTAAGCGAGTGATTCCGGAGCGTTAATGCAGCACAAAGAATTACAGAAAAAAAAACGACTGCCAACAGCAGTGGCGTAGCTAGACCCGACTTTCGGGGGGGGTTACTTCTTTTATATATATCTATATATATATATATATATATATATATATATATATATATATATATATATATATATCTATATCTATATATCTATATATCTATATATATATATATATATATATATATATATATATATATATATATATCTACATATGTGTGTGTAATCGCTTGGAATTTTTTCCTTTCTCTTTTTTTTTTTGAGACTAACTTTTCGGGGGGGGGGGGGTTTTGTCCCCAAACCCCCCCCCCCTTAGCTACGCCCCTGGCCAACAGAATGTGATAACCAATTCATTTTTTATAAATATATTGGTATTTTATTTCTGCGCGTTGTGCACATGTAACAGAATAAGTACACTATTTGCTACTATTAAATCTTAATAAACGCGGTTTTGTTTTACGCGGCATTTCCATGGAACGTAACTACCTCGCAAAACGAGTGTTTATTGTACAGATTTAAGCAAGAATGTCTGGAAGACTGAGTATTCATCACAAGTTGTGCGATAAAGAAAATTCAATAGTTTACCTCGGTGGTACCCACCCTTTTTTTAAAAAAATCACGAATTGTTAATTGTTCTCACTTGACCGTTTTTGGCATCTTTTGTGATTTTATCTCCCTCCCCCCGCCTTCCTCTACAGCACCACCGTCGACCAGCCTCTCCCGTTGCTGATTCTCCAGCAAACTGCTGGGCGGTGGCGTTCATGTCCTACACACATGCCCACATATGCACGCCTACACACACACAAGTCTACATACACACATACAGGACGTGATTGCGAAAAGCAGAATTTGAATTTAAGATGTCAAAAATTTAAATTTAAAAATTCATATATATTAACGGATCCGGTGCGACTTCCACTTTCTTGAAAGGACGACACAGTTCGTGAGAAAAATACAGGAAATTTTTTTACACTATGTACAGGAAAGATCATCAACAACTGCTAAATTAATCATCAGCAATTAAACAAATATATCTCAACACCGTAAACTCAACGGTTACACACGTATTTACTTCCAAATACGCAAAAATACAGCTCAAAAGGCTTCACAAAACAGAGCAATAAATGCTCTCCAGCGTTCCGCTGCAACGATTCACAAGCAAAAACTAACTCGAAACATGCATAACGGCTTTTTATACACACCGAAAGAGACCTCTCAACTATTCCAGAAAATGCTACACCGTTCTACACTTTATTTCATTCACAAATTTTATCAATGAAAAAAAGAATAGGGGATCGTATACTTCAGCCGAATGCATAGGGGCTGTATATTCATTACGGGAAACTATTTACAGGTTACGTTACTACAATAATTACTTCATTAAAATGATTCTCGTTGGCCAGAGCTCATACAAAATTTCAAAATATTTAATTTGTTCAAATAACAGGAGAAAAATGGAAAAGGAAATAAAATTACTAAGAATTGTTATCCTCAATTACTTGATTCGCATTTTATTAAATGCATGTGTTCCAAAAAACAGTTTCTGAATATTTTGCTCCAAAATTATGACATTGTGACTAATGGTGGTTTTCCAACACATTGAACCAACATTGATCGAAACAACGGTCCTCACTAAGGGCGTCCATATGCAAAATATTAGGGGGGGGGGCCGATATTTTCCGCTTTTTTTTGCAGGATATTTTCCCCGCAGAAACAGATTTCAGTTCCCATTAGAGTTATTAAAGTTTTGACATTTGTAATAACTTGTTAATTGCTGACATGAAATACACCGCCAGCTCAGTCAATTCCAGTCGAAGACTGCAGTTTCATGCTTATTAGCACTCATCAGCCCTGCATAGGAGTGACTGAGCTGGAGGTGGGAACGCTCTTAAGGAAGCCTAGAGTGCCAAACAAACTGGTAGCTAATTTAGAATTAGCAATATCCAGACGAGTGACCAAAACAATGGTTCGGTTCAACTCGAATATTGCAGGCAAGGTATATTCAGTAAGTTACCGCCCTAAAGCCAGGGCTAAGGCAGAAATACATGAAATACACCGCCAGCTCAGTCAATTCCAGCCGAGGACTTATTCATTACTTGCTGGAGAAATGTTTTTACATTTTTGCAAAGAAAAAAAGTGCTAAAAGCAAGGAAGTTCTAATTTCAGAGAGGGGCTTGAGCTCCCACTCACCCCCCCCCCCCCCGTATGGGCACCCCTGGTCCTCACGGATCAGCTTCCCGGGCCGCAGCTTGTGCAGCACTGGAAATACATTTGGAGTGAATTTTAATGACATCCGAAATCAAATTTCAACGTATCTTGGACAGTGTATGTTTAGCTCGCGGTTCTAAATTTCCTTTTAAACCATACTTTTGAAGATTGAAATAATCCACAAAATGTAAATTTTTCACAATTGCAACGGGGAAATGATAGTTTGTTTCCTCTATTGGCCATATTTATATCCTTTCTAAAACTAAAAGAAGTCTGAGATAATGTAATCGAGTAGAACCTCCTTTTACACGGGGGTTACGTTCCACGGAAATGTCACTTAAATTAAGACTTAATGAAAGTGTTGAAATAACAGTTAGGTTCCATAGATAAAAAATACTTCATTCTAGTGATGACTAGTTATATAATAAGTTTATTGTGTACTTATATCGATACATATGCAAAACATGCACAAAGAACGCATAAATTTAGTGTTCATAAAAAGGATCTGGTTATGGTAGTCTTCAGGCAGTCATTGAGAATTTCCTTCTGTAGTTCTTTACTGAGCATTAACGCATTCATGTTCACTCGCGTCTCTTCTTACGGCGAGATGGTCTTTCACTAACAAACCAGAAATATCATTTACTATTGTCAAGGAATGGCTCCAAATTTTCAATGTGAACGGTTTTATGTCACTGATGTCGGTATTCTCGTTGGTTACGTCCACCTTTGTCACTCCTAAAAACTCTTCTTTCAGTTCCGCATTGTATGAGTTTCATAAAAAAATTTTCTAGAAACAGCTCTGGAGTCAGTCGCATAAAATGTTTCCAGTGGCCCAAGCTTGAATATTAGCTCTCCAAAATGTAGTTTATCACGTGTAATCTGCAATATCAGCAGTTTGGATTTTCAAAGAGGTGAAAATTTAATCTGTTTGCACTGCCGCATCCGCGTAAAATAAAGGTGTCAAATCTAAACTCGCGTATAATCAAAACCTCTTAAAACGAGGGTCTACTGTATTCTATCATACTTCAGTATTCTGTATCGTAAGAATGACTCATTGTTTCCAAATCGAAAATGTTTATATGGTAACACAATATGACTCTTTGCCAAGTGTAATTTGCAGTGTCAAATATTGGTCCCAAGTTTTAATTTGGATATGTAGTGTCGGTTGCAATAAAAGAAAACATGGGGTAGTTCGAAACTTACTCTATTACCACGGTAGTGGTAATTTTTGAAACTAAAATATTGGTGAATGAAGACAGTAAGACGCAGTAAGTCAGTATTAGTGATAAAATATAACTATGAAGCAAGTTCTCAAGATTTTGACTCGACGAATTTCCAAATTCTTGCTAGGTTTGAAAAAAGTAGAATTTCAAATAATTAGAATTAAAAATAACTAACTTTCAAAAAATTAGACTAATCAGGGCCGTGACGCGACTTTTGTTTCGGGGAGGGTTTTAACAACACATTTCTCATGAAATCTATACAAGATTAATAAAGTTTGATTTTATTTTTATAGTCTGATTTTTGTTGCAATAGTTTTCTTAAATGAGGCGAGGCTACTTTAAAGGCATTAACATGAGCAAATGTAAAAAGGGACGTGTCTATTAAATGAAGAAAAAAATGTGTACACAACATGAAGTTCACCCCTATTAAATATTCGATGTCTTTTCAGTAATTCAAAATTTGAAAAATGGATGCGTACACTCATATACGCGCATTCGAAATCATTCTTTCTTAATTTATATTTTTCGACACTTACAAACTGCGTTAAATCTAGAGTTAGGCACCTACAGATTTAAAGAATTTTGATTTTTTTTTTTTTTTTTGTTAGCTTCAGATATTCAAAATCTGTACGAAAACGCTCTATTGTTTAGTAAGAAATAATTTCCCAACAACTATAATAAAAGTTAATACGGGAGTTAAATCACTGATTTTGCAATTCGTCAAAACTTAAGTTTTAAATGAAATGGAAGAAAAATAGTAAATAAATCACAGTAAAAGTAAGTTTTTCAGCAAAAACAGCGTTATGAAGAGCACATTTTGTAATAATTTTGAAAAACTATTCCAAAATTGGAGTTTCATATTTCAACAAGTGTTATTGTTTAAGATAATTGTTAAATTCTTCAGAAAACTATGAAAGCTCCTAATCTATCAAATGAACTTTTATTCTTTTCGTTTCAGGCATCGGTTCATATTTCAAGAACAAAAAGGTGACTGAAGCTTATGAACCTCGACATCTCACTAATTCTTCTACTGAACAATGCTCAAATGGACCCGAAGGGGGCATCGAATGGCTTATTTCAGTAAGAGAACCTCAGCAGGGATGGGGTGAGGACACTGCACGAGCCATTATAACATTAGCCGTAACAAACTGGACCATGAGTGCGCAGCAAGCTGATGATATAAAACTTCAACTAACCTCGGAGATTACTAAAGCTTTACTGTGGTACGTATGTAGGCTTGAGAATCTTTGACACTTTTTAGGCCAGTAAGATTTGAAAATATGAATTCAAAGAATGTTTGAGACACTTGCTGTAAAATCCTTTTCATAATGTCTGTAGAAGAGATTATTGCTCATTCAATTCAAATTTCTGTTGATACTTTTTTCATCTGCACGATTAAAACTTTAGCTTCGACTGCCTTATTTTTCTGCGCGGAAAACAGATTAATAACCTATGTCATATGTTTTTGGTATACTTTCACGAAAAAATAAAAGGAAGCTGAAACCGAAATGTTAAAATCGACCAATATTTTAGAATGAGATTTTGAAAACAGGATGACAAGATAAATGTATTGGTCTGTCTGTTCTCCTGAAGTATTTTATTTGAACAAATTTGAATTTTGAACAGTTCAAATAAAAATAATTTTTGCTGATACAGCTGACGCACCTCCTCATACGTTTCCCGTAGTTTCCAGAAAACCATGGTTATCTTCTTACTAATGAGAGTATTTTTTCTAAGACTAATGAAAGACATCAATACATAGTGATTTCATGAAAATGATCGTTATTTTTGGAACACCTGTCTTGATGCTTGTAAAACTGAGTTATGCTGTTATTAAATTCAAAAATATTTTTTTAGGAACAACACGAAACCCATCCAATCGATAGATTTGGCCTTATTCATCCAGGCTTTAGTGGCCATCGGGAAAAATCCTCGTGATTTCTACGGATTTGATCTCGTAGCTGACCTTCTGCACAGGGTCAACGCACCAGAACCGCATCCCATGTTGGTGTTGGCTCTATGTGATGCGAACTCTATAGACCTTAGCCACCTTGCGGCCATTCGGAAGCATTTGGAAAGGCGGATCTATGAAAGGACCGATGCAGGTGAGTTAAGCTAATGAGTGGAGCACATATACTATAGATTATTTTCTCTAAATACGCACTATAATATAGGGTTGGTTGAGGTAAGTAGGTGCCCTCTTTCTTCCAATCTGAAATAAATATACGGCTTTTGTAATTTTTTACATTGATCATGTCACATTTAATCAGTGATCGGTTTTGCACATGCTTGAGCTTCATGCATCGTTTTTCCGGGTCAACGAACTTTGTCAAATTTTCCGAAAAAAATGCTTTGGGGACTTCAAGTAACATTTTTCCAAAGTGCTTCCATGTTAGATTTTACGATACCAAAGATGGACCCATCTTTTGGTTTTGAAAGAGTTCGTTACCGAAAGGGTCATAAGTGTATTTATTGGGCATAAAATGAAGTTAGTGGTAAATTTTTCGAAGTGTATGTCGCAAAAACACAGCCATTGGCTACCTTTATTGACCACTAGAAAGACTGAAAATTGCTGTATACTGAAGACCATTGTGCCCCATCCGAATTTTCAAGTAAATTCTTAGTAAATTTCTTTCTGTATGCCCCAAACATCCCCAATAATGATTTAAAAAGTACTTAATGCACGTTAGTTTATTTTATGTAGTCAATACACGTCACTGTCATTTGTCTAGTAGGCAGTAAGCAATATTCGCATTTGGAATTTCATCAACTGCAAAAATAGGAAGATAAAGGTGAAACTATAGTTAATAGAATTTTTTTATGCTACAGTAAGTAGGAGTAATTAGAATCCTAACAAAACATAAATGTGAAAAAGAAGCAAAGTTCGGTCGAAATGAGGTTCGAGGTAGACGGTGTCCCCGACAAAAAATAGTTCAGATCTAAACTGTTACCAAGTTCCATAGCAGTTCCACATAGATGTTGGATTTTCCCATGTTCTTCAATTCATTTCGAAAATAATTTTTCACTTTCTTTGATAATGGATTTTAAACTTGCGGCAAATTCTAGTCATCGCTATTTTTATTTTTATTTTTTTTTCAAACTTGCCAAGTTTTAAATCCATTATCAAAGAAAGTGAAAAATTGTTTTCTAAATGAATTGAAGAACATGGTCAAATCCAACATCTATGTGGAACTGCTATGGAACTTGGTAAGAGTTTAGATCTGAATTATTTTTTGTCGGGGACACCGTCTACCTCGAACCTCATTTCGACCGAACTTGGCTTCTTTTTCACATTTATGTTTTGTTAGGATATCATTACTTTTTGAAAAGCTAAATCAAAGGTTATGTCCTAATTCAGACGATTTCCCCTGCTTTTACAGTTCACTGGTTTGCGGTTTCTCTTTATTAGAAGTTTTGAAGATATTTCGAAAGCTGGGGACTTGGTGCGATCGCTAATTTTAGGCAGTAATCGTCTGTTTTTCCAATTTATCAGCAAGGCCAAAGTACATTAGTTCTTGGTCTTTGACGTCCTCAGATTTGTCGACAATTAGGAAAATTGCTGACTCATCTCAAAATGTCTGGAATTTATTGTTCAGGGGTATAATCATAACGTAGATCGTAAAATATGCAGAATTGGCGAAAATATTTCTCAATTGTTGAAATTATTGCTGCCATTTTTGCTCCTGTAAAATTTTGCATTTAATTGAGATCTAAAGATTTTATAAATTTTAAAGCTGGTTATTTTTGATTTTAAAGGCTTAGCTCTAGATTTGCAATTTTAATTATTTGATGGATCATTTTTCATTTTAGCGGAATTTAAAGTATCGTTTAAAGCCCCATTTTAGTTAGAAATTTAATTGTTAATTTAAAACATCAACAACCTTGTTTTGGCAACGTTTGACGAGCCCTTTTGTTTTGATTTATTTGGCGAAATATTTTGCAATCGCGCGGTAAAGTGATGCTCATAAAAAAAAATAGCGTAATTTTTTGCTACTTTAATGTAGTTTTTTTGACTTTTTAGATTTTTCCCTTTACATATGCATGAAAATCTATCTTTATGCCAAATTTCAAGTATGTGAGACACTTGGAAGTTCGTAAACATTTTGAGTGAGTGTTAAAAATGACTTTTCAGATCTTAATAATTCCATAACTATAAGAGGTATACTCATGAAATTTAGGATTATAGGTTTACTATGCAGCTCTATTAGACATACAAAATTTCAAGCACGTAGATTTAATAGTTTTTGAGAAATGAGGGGGTCAAAAGTAGCTTGAAATGGTTAGTGTAAGATACACACTGGCAGATGTGTCACCTGATTTCCAAACTTGGCTGACACGTTGCCGTGTGTTTAAATTTTCTCATTGTATTGCAAAATATCCCAGGGGCCACTGGTCACTTCCATTTTTTTAGGTATAAGGTTCAATGTACGAGGAAGGACCGAAAGGAAACTAGGATAATGGCTCGTCACTGCCGTTCCTAGATGTAGAAGAGTGTTCTCCAGCTAGATGGCTCAAGTCGAGACCTTCACAAAACTGTGCAAGTGCGTCAGTGTAGTTGATAACTTCTGATCATAGTGTTTTTAACACGCTTGTATTAGCTTCACCTGTATGTATGTATCTTGTAACGGAATCTTACAGCTCAAATTTCGATCACTTCCTGCGATCGGATTCTTTTGAAATTTGGCACGCGACCTCAGACCCGATGACAATGCAATATTGTATAATAAAATTAATTAACTCTTTTAATTGTTAGTTTCCTCCAATTTTAATCAATATTTTGGCATAAATCCAACAATGTGAAAAAAGAAAAATTTAAAATATACATTAAAAAATGATCGCAAAAATTATTTAAAAATATCTACAAAACCTTTAATTTTTCTGCATCAGACAAAATTTGTTTCAATTTTCCAAGGTAATTAGAACATGAAATATAATTGTTTTTAACTAATTTCATGCCAAAATTTAGGTGAGCCTTCAATTGGAAATTCATTGCTGATCAGACCATTGTTGAACAAAACTTTTATTCAAATACATTCAAAGTAATATAAATATGATTTCCTCAAACATACATCGATGACTCACAGTAGCTTCCCATCGGGGTGCCCTTGTCTTTAAGATATTACCGCGCACTCGTTTTATAAATCATTTCGTCGCCTGATAACTCTCCAACATAAGACTAAAAACAGAAAAATAATAGTTTAAAAAACTAAAAAAAAAACACGCTTTCGTAGCAAAATGAACTAAAAAGTGAAAAATAACATTTGGATGATAGTAGTTGACCAATCACTTAATTTTAATCTAATACATTAAAATTAAGTGAGGGGGCTTTTTATCAGTTGTCTTGAATTTCTTCATTCTTTTGTTGTCCAAGCAAAAATGTAAATAGACAGCACCCCACGCTTTTTTGTATTACATTAAAATTCAGTGATTGGTCAACTACTATCATCCAAAGGTTATTTTTCACTTTTTAGTTCATTTTGCTACGAAAGCGGGTTTTTTTTAGTTTTTTAAACTATTATTTTATTTTTTCTCAAGTGTTATTGCTCTCCTCCTGCGAACTCAATGTGGCAGATTTAACAAAACAAGAATAATTTTTCTTCCTGCTTTAAAATTCGGCAAAGAAAGCATACCAAATGCTTTAGCAAGCCTTCAATGAGCCGAACAGAAAGTTTCCGAGTAATTTGGGCGCTCAAACATGGTGAGATGAGTGTTGGAAGATAATGTTTGTCTGGATGCCCTTCAACGTCTCGAAAAAATGAAAACGTTGGGAAAATCTGGCAAAAAATAAACGAGAATTGTCGTTTTACATAAACGCTATTTGGCCGCTCAGGGTTGGTCAGTCGTTCCCTTAGAGGAGGAATTAAAATCGAGGGAGTCAGTCCGATCATTTGCTTAGCAAAAGCTGCAAGCTGACCTAAAGACCACAAATCGCGTGACTCGATAACGACGAATGGTTGGCACCTTTTGCGTGAAACAAGCAAAAGGAGCCAGATTTCGTCTGCTTTGCTTTAAAATCTATCACATGACTTGGGGTCTTGGCTTCACGAATGAATCTTCATTCCCTCCATTTTATCTCTTCTCAATGGTCGTTCCTCGCCCCCCCCCTCCCGTATTTGCCAGACCTAGCCCTCTGTGATTTTTCTATTCCCAAGGATAGAAAAAAAAAATTGTAAAGGAAGCATTTTGATTTGAGGGCTGACAAAACTGCTCCGCAAAGAGCACTGGACGCGATCGAAGTTGAAGAGATCCAGGGGAGTTTCGAACCGTGAAAAAAAATTGACATGCACTGCGTTTAATGGTGAATTTTTTGAAGGAGTCTAAAAAAATTTTATAAATAAACTGATAAATAACTATTTTAGAACAAATTTGGGTTTTTTCCCGAGGCCCTCCCTCGTTTACACTTATGAGGCAAATGGATAAATTATCAAATCAGCAATCAAATAGGATCACGTTATGAAAAATCATATTTGCATTGCGTCCCGTTAACTGTTTAAGTTTTTGAACAACAAACTATACGAATGCCCACCCACACAAGACCCTTCCGTTTTTCTAGTGTTATAGGGGGGGTAGGGGATCTGTGCTTGTCTGTTACTAGGTATCAAAATTTAAATTTTTCTTAGAGCTGCGTTGGAGAATTCGACGAAATTGGTTCTATCAATCGCATTAACCGTTAGCAGTTTGAGCTATGTGCGATCAAAATAATGGAACGATTTACTTTTGACAATGCAAGTGTTTCTCCTTTCCGTAACCTCTGTTGCTTAAGTTTGAATTTCTTTGGTGTATTTTAATGGAAGCAAATAAGTGTCTGCTACAAGAATATCGTCGCCTCAGAGGAACAGTAAGACATCTATTTCCAAAAATAACAATACGATTTCCTGCTGTTACTCTGAGGCGACGATATGCCGACAGGGTTGTGACACCTAAGGACTGCAGTTATGTCCGTGTTATGGACTCATCGGTCTGGTATAGTCAATAACCGAGCTTTAGGCAGGTGTCTTCTCATTGAAACTTATGAGCAGTAAGTTACGATTTAAGTGATTGTGCTTATACTGTTATGAAATAACCCGATTGGTGTCGGTAATGGTTTATCATAAATGTCGCATAGTTTCTATCTAAAGGGTAATAACAATAAGACAATGGAATAAAATCACCTAATACCTCAAGTTTAGGATGTGAAATCTGCACGTCAGTGGGGAATGATCAGTGTACGTTTTGTTGAAATTTCAGAATTGCTGTGTACACGAAACCGGAAAAGTTATCAACTGAAAACCAATTCCAAATTAACTAAGCAAAAAAAAACTTCTTTTAGTAGGTTGATATTAATGTTCACTATAATCTTCTGGATGCTCTGATTTTTTTTAAGGCTCATAGTTTTTTATGTGAAAAAGGTGTTCTCTAACGCTCTAGTCCCCCCACTTTCCCCCCAAAAAAAAGTTTTTAAGTAGGCACTCCCGAATTCGTAGTCTGTCACAGCTCTCTGTAATGAACTATACAATGTAAACATATTACTTTAATCTCTCTCTTCTGTACTCAGACCTGAAGGCCATGGCAATGAAGGCTTTTGCTTGTGCGGCGAGTCTGGATCCCTACCTCGGAAAGTTCAAAGTCGATATGGTGAATGCCGCCAATTCCCTTATTCATAAACAGAGAGAAGATAAGAGTTTTGGTAATCTTTACAGCACAGCTCTGATTGTTCAAGTAAGTACAATTAACTAAACTTTCAAATTTTACATAATTGCGAACTATCACTCATTCCTCCATATTAAGGGAAGAAGGATTACCTACGGTATCAATCTTCGTTATAAATGTGTAGGATCTTAACAGCCTTAGTTTTGGGTACCAATGATAATGTTTGAAAAGAGGGTATCGATGTAAATATTTCAACATTCTTTAAGAGGATAGAGGGTTGGTAGGTTATACTGCACCAAAAGTGGAAAGTTCTCGCGTCGCGGCTTCTGGTTTTAATCCCAGCATGGGTATTATGCATCGGAAAATCATAGTTGAAAGGTTATTTATTTTTAAAGTTGTAGTGAAACACTTTTTCGAGTTTACAGCTCATGCTGTTTTTTTTTTTTTTTCGGAGATTTCACAAAATGCATTTGGTTAAGTGGCGAAAGCAATTGTTTATAAAATATTTTATTTTGCTGTGGTGAAATAAAATGTATTTACTTCAGGACGGGCTCTACTAGACTTTATTTATGCTCTTGGGCAGAAAAAGTCCTATTTCAGAACGACAGCGTGTTTTATTGACGATTTTATATTTAAGATATAAGGGTAGAAAAGGCTTTAGAGTTAACACAGTAAGGAACAATAGATTGATTTTCACAAAATATTGGATGGACCGCAAAAATTTCCTGTTGGGATACAAAAAATATAAAAAACAAAGATGTTTCAAGAAAATCACAAAGAATCAAAATGAAGACAAGAATAAGAGTAAACTGTAAAAGACTTCTACGGTTTTAAACAAAACGGTTCTTTAATACAAAAATCCAAACGGGAAGAGCTGCTATTTTTGCATAGTGTATCGGAGGATTATCGTTCAAATATTCTTTTAGGCCTTTAAATTTGCATTTTTTTTTATCGGCCAAGCTCGTTATGAAATTAATCGCTGAATCTGGAAGTCATTTGCAAAGACTGTGATTTTTTGACGAAATCTTGATTAAGTCAACATGAAGTAATTAATTTTGCTGTCGGGAAAGAAATTAGCATCTTTGTGATCTCAGAAACTGTTCATATTGCAACAGAAAAAGTTTCTTCCTGCACAGTTTATAAACCTGCAGTTAGAATTCGCAGTAAATGGTTAATTGAAAAGGAAAACTTAGATGCGTAAATTTTAATTCAGAGAACATTATGCATAAAGAAAGAAAATTGATTGATGAGGACATTACCTTAATTCCATAACAGTGACAAATATAGATTCGATAAAAGAACAGTTAAAAAGAATATTTTTGAATTTTTCCAAAAAATTATATTTAAGGACTATCTCTGCTTGGGGATTATTTCTTGTGATTTCTTGAAAGTCGTTAGAAAACAAACTGTATACGAAATTATCATTGTGTTTATTTAGTAAATAAAAGTTTTGAAATGCCTTTGAAACCAATGGAACAGCGATATTTTTTCACATTTTGCGACTTGAGGGATAAAAAATTTCCAATACTTTTATAAGTGTAATTTAAATTTGAATTTCATGATAAAACACCGTCGTTCAAGCTATTTAAAACTACTGCCGGATCATTAAAAAAGGTAGATCCGTGGATACGGATCATTAGCCACAAGATCCGCAAATACGGATACGGACCTCAATTTTTTTTTAAACGCAATTCAACTATTCAAACGTAAAATTTGTTACGGGAGGTATTCCTGTCAGAATAATGGCACAGTTTCTTCAAAAAACGTCATCTACGGCGAAAATATAATAAAGACTGATTTACTATTAGAAGAAATCTCCGTTAAAATTCAGGGAGAGTTGGAAGGAATGGGCCAGCGCTGTATTAATGCTTAAATAGAATGAAAAATTATACCCAGCTTTCTCAGTAGATGTAGGATACAGGAGGAAAAGTGTAAAGCTGATACTGAAGAGGATAGAAATCATTTTTCACGTTTTATTTCAGCACAAGCGCAGCGCTGACCCGTTCCACCCAAATTACTCCGATCGACGAAATAACAAAGCGGGGAACACCTTCACAAACAATAGAGAATTCGGTCTCACTTTTTTGAAGGATGCCGAGAAACACGAAAATGAAAAATAACAAACCCCAAATTAGTAACAAAAACTAATAATATATTAAAAATTAAAAAAAAATAAAAAACGTGTCACAGAGGGCCAACTTTATATTAAGATGAATTTCGTGGGTCAGAATAAACATTGTTAATAAATATAACCTAACAGCAGATAGAAATTGAAAATTATTGAACTTTTTCTCCTTATCTTCCGACTATGAAATTGCTACCAATCACGCGTATAAAGGCTCAAAATTGAATTTAAAATTCACTTAACAAGATTATAGTTCCTACTCTAATATATCTTGGAAGTTCCAAACAAATGTCAAACGCAGAAAACTTCGTTCTTTCAATTTGGGCCAATATTTTTAACGTACGAGTAAGATTTTGCTACCATAATTGTGAAAAACGTGAAGTCGGTTTTAATTAATGCCGATGGTAATTTAAAGTTCTACAAAAACGAGGCCACGCTAAAAACATTTTCGATCAAGTCACCTTTTGAACGAAAAAAGAACGATCAAAATCGGTTCATCTGTTTAGGAGCTACGATGCCACAAATAGACAGACAGATACATACTTTTAAAACTTATTACCCCTTCTTTTTCGCGACGGGGGTAAAAATTGGCTTCTGAAATAACTTTATAATAAATGATACCTAATAATTTAAATCTTTATCTTCTTTACTAATAATAAAGCTGAAAGTCTCTCTGTCCGGAGGATGTCTGGATGTCTGTAGGATATCTGTAGGATGTCTGTGACGCGCATAGCGCCTAAACCTTTCGGCCGATTTTCATGAAATTTGGCACAAAGTTAGTATGTAGCATGGGGGTGTGCACCTCGAAGCGATTTTTCGAAAATTCGATCTGGTTCTTTTTCTATTCCAATTTTAAGATAAAATTTAACTTCAGATGGACGAGTCAATTACGAAATTATCATAACGTGGAACCGTAACATGGGCACAAGCCAATTGGCGAGGTACGAAATTATCATGACGTGGAACAGTAAGATGGGTACAAGCCAACTGGCGAGAAAATTCACCATACATTATTTGTAAATATACAGGTAAACCAAAAGACCTTTAATTTTTCTATTACGGGCGAAGCCGTGCGGGTGCCACTAGTAGGGAATAAAGCCTAATTTAAACGGAAATTACGAGTTTTTTAATCAAATATTTAAGAATTTTTAAAATAGAAAAGATCCGTTTAAGATCCGTCAAAAAAGTAACGGATACAGATTTTTATTTTCCCTCGGATATCCGCGGATACGGATATCCGGAACATCACTATTTAAAACCCAAAATTCCAGCCTTTCTCACCTAGAAAAATTGTCTTGCAGTCACTAACGAATATACCCATGTTTCCACCTACGTTTCGAGTTTACAGTATTTGCTGCGACAGAAGCCTTTAGTATAAACCAAAAGCCGAAAAGCAATTCAGCTTTTGAAGATTTAGCTCAGCGTTAATTCAATTGTTCATTGTTAATTATTACATTTGTTTCAACAGAATGTTTTAAGAAGTTTCAATTTAACCTGACTGTACGCTTTTTGCAACCATTCGACTCTTGCTTACAATCATTTGATTGCAATGGGGCCGTTCCCGAAATTTTTAAAGTATTTTTTCTGAAAGAGCATGCTTAAAAACGTAGGATTTTACCGTTTTTAAAATAATTTGACAAAGTTTAGTATTTTTAAAAAATCATTTAAATCGGTGCGCAGACTCAATTTTATTTTTTATGCTTCTGGGCATGAGACTACAAATGAACTGCCATTCACTGTTGCCGTTAGCGCCGGGTGCAACATTTAATTCACTTTTTTACTCATATGTAGTGGCAACGATATGGTTGATAGCAGGCGCAGGGTTGTCAATAGAGACGTACCGAGTACACTGTAACTACTCGGTACTCGGCCTACTCGGCCAATTTGCCGAGTACTCGGTACTCCGCCAAATTCTGATCAGATACTCGGCCAATACCGAGTAGTTGCAAAAAATTGAATATTGTCCAAGACAGATACTAAAATTTATATAAAAAAAGAGCAAGCATTATATTCTGCAATCATTTACAATTAAAATTTATAAGTCAAATATAACTTTTGAGAATAATGAAGTTTGCAAAAAAAAATATGCAAAAAGGGTAAGTATAGAAAATATGGAATTTTATATTAAAAATGGATTTTTGCTTCAACCAAAAATTAGTTATAAAAATATAAAAATAGCTTTGCTTAAAAAATAAAAGGAAATAAAACAACGTTAAAAGTACAGTGCAGGAATACTGCAGACACATGTTTTGGCGTTGCAAGGAATTCTTTTTTCAATGCACAAAATGGAAGCTCGTGGATTTAAAGACAACAATCGGATTTTTTTGTCGAATGTCTTTTCATTCTTTAGCTCACATGTTATGCACTGAAAAAGACGTTCCTTGTAATGGGGGGGGGGCAGAAACACGTGTCTGCATTGTTCCTGCACATTTGTTTTATCTGTTTTTAAAAATTATTTATATTTGGCAGACTAGAACTATAATTGATTGGTATACAGTGAAAACCCTCCTAAAGTGCACCCCTCAAAGCAGACACTCCTCTTATGCAGACAATTTTTAATTCCCCAGTTCCAAAGCAAATAACATTCTTAAACCCCTGTCCTACGGACACCTCTCTATTGCGGACAAAAAAAATTGTCCTGTTAGTGTCCGCATTAGAGGGATTTTACTGTAATTTGTTTTAATTAAAACTTGATTAATCATACCTTTTATTTATTTTTAATTTTAAAAATAATTTTTTTGTAAAATTTTAGACACAATCAAAATTGTTTATATAATGCATGATTAAATTTCAGCAGGAATTTAGTTTTAAAAACCATTATATGGACAAAGAGGTCTATACTACTATTCCAATAAGTTCAAAATTCATCACATGTGTGTCTTCTTAAAACATAATTGGTACTTGGTAACTCGGCCGAGTAGTGAAGGCCGAGTACTCGGTACTCGGCTACTCGGCCAAAGTGCTACTCGGTACGTCTCTAGTTGTCAACCTTGTAGGAACACTTTGAGGAGCATCTGTGGTGATTTTGAGGAGCAATTTTTCAGAGCAGTTCAGTGTTTTGTATAAAAATCATTGAAAAAAAAACTAAAACCGTTAATCTAAAAATTGTTTTTGAGCTTTAACACTCCGTCGGGCGCAATATGTTGTAGAACATGATCGGGCGCATTGAGCCTGGGAAGCCTTTCTACGCATGTTCACATTTTCCTACGAAAAAAATGTCAACTACAAACACCAGAGAAGAGAAATAAAAGTTTTTCATGATTTTCGAATGTAACAAATTTATTTGAGAAAATGAATATACATTTTTCCATAAGCTGTTGAGGGCGCGTGGCTAACTAAAGAATTCGAGGTGTGCCTAGTAAATCAGTTGCGCCCGATGGAGTGTTAATAGTTTTAAGCACTAGTAAAAAATATATTTTTAAACTAATAAAACAGCCTTAAACTATTTCAGTCGTTGAGTATGAGCGTCTTTAAAATCTCCTATTTAAATGTTTGTCACGATAAAAGCAAAATACATCTTAAACTTTCGGGTGGGAAATGCGGAGCAAAATAATTTCTTTGTGGAGTCGCAGAGTTTCGCCATTTTTGAGGAGCAACTCCGCAAAATGCGGAGCAGTTGGCAACCCTGCAAGCGTAGAGAGCAATATTTAATTCGCTTCTGAATTATAACCAGGAAATGCGGTAAACATCCAGCGCACCAGTGGAATGCGCCAAAGTAAATCATTTGTGAAGTCATGAAAACCACGCCTTGTTTGGAAAATCTGACATGTTCAAAAATAACTGTTGGGGGAGGGGGGGAGTATTTTCTGGGTCCATGGTTTTTTTTTTTTTTTTTGCTCATTCCATCAACTTTAGTGACTAAAGGTAGTACTTTTAACTGAAAGAAACAACCCCATTGCTTTGTAGTCATGAACCTTTTCACAATTTCTGATAGTAATTTTTCTTGACACTTTCAGGCCCTCATTGCTTCTAACTTTACCTACAACTGGGATTTGGACGGAGCTTTAGAATACATATACAGTCGTTCTCTTTCGGAGCAAAGTGTTATGGGTGTTTACTACTGTGAGCTAGCACTTGAAGCTTTTAAATACCCATTTGTGAAAGATATTTATCCAGGAAGATCTAAAGGTAAAAAAAAAGAATTTTAAATTTTCTTATTCGATGTTTTTATTCTTATTGCGCATTTATGCTTGCTGCTAGAGCGATAGTCGTCGTTTGTCATTGACTTTCTGCGCATGTCATTAGTAATTTATAGGTTTATAATAAGTCCACCTCTTGAAAATTACTTACTGATCATTTTCTTCTATTGTTTAAAATTACTTTTACCTAGCGGATCGTAATTTGTTGGTTGCGCCATGACGACATTTATAGCTTTCACCTATAGATCGTCATACCTGTAAAAACGCTCTGTGGAAAGAAAAACTCAGCGTCGCTGTCGCAATGTATGAGAGTTCTCCGTGTATTTCCGTACAAACTGGTAGTATTTCCCTTTTGTTTTCTGTAGGATTCTCTAAACTAACTAGTTTCAAAACTACTTGAATCACTCTGATATTTAGTATTATAGTTTGTATACACAGTAAGTTATGTAAAAGGGCCTCAAAACTTTTGACTGAACTTCGCTGCCTAAGTAGAATGTTTGTTTTAATAGGTTTTCGCTTGGAGTATAATCAGATCTATTGTGATTTGTTTTCATTAAATAGTGAATGGAATCCAGTCACGAGATCTTTCGTTGGTAATAACATAATGTATTATTTACACTGGTGTTTATTCTCTCTTAAAAACGAACCTTTCTAAATGTTCAGTAAGAACGATCTTTAAATCTTTTTAACAAAGTAAATCTTATTAGCATAACAAAGTTTTTGTCCCGTACTAAATGGTTAGCTTGTAGCATTTTTGTCAGGTTTTTGGCAATAACAAACATTTTTTTCTTCTAACTCGACGCTGGGAGGGCAAGCCCCTCTCACCCATCCAGAAGCATTTTTCGCTCTTAACAGTTTCAGCTGATATTCCTAGACTGTGTAAAAGCAAAAATATCTGATGTACAATACCTTGGACGCCAAAAGCAGAATAAGTGTGCTCAGCTTTTTTATTATAAGTGTTTAGTAAAATGTTAATCCTTTCCAAATTAAAGCTTTTACTTCATTTTAATTTCAGTGTCATTAAACTACCGTTTTTAACGACTTGAAATTTCCTCAATGTTGAAATTTTAGATGCCATTCAGCAAGACAATAGGCAACAGAACAAGGTTTTCCTCTGATCTAATTTGTTTACAGGTTCGTCTCTGGAAAAGAACAATTTCAAAATTTATTTTAGTTAGCACTAGCCATTAAATAGTTCAGTAATTGATAACGTTTTTGTTTAAGAGGCTAGGACTCGGTTTGCAAGATGCAGCGGCGCTGAGTTTTTCCTTTTTTTGTTGAACCCATGCCCTATTTATTTGTAAAATCAGCTTTGCCAACAATTTGCTAGCACTGATCTGTAACGCAAAATTGAATATCTTAACTGAAAATACTTTCTTCTTTAATTAGAATATACAGCTCAACCTAAATTTGAATATGGATCTCGACTGCATTACACAGTTCGAAACAACCTACATCCACACGTGCATTTTACAATTGCCATCCATGTACCAAAAGATTCTGACTTTTTCAACGTGATGAAGCTCAGTGCGATCGAAGATTCCAATTTTATGTAAGTGATGTCTTTAATATTTTTTTAAATTGTTCATTTTATGATAAAATCTTGCAGAATTAACTTGTGGCTTATAATGCAAAAACTTTTTCTGGAAAATGTTTTACTTTGATTTTCCGATTCTTACTGTGTTTTCACGATGCATGTCTGGCAGGTTTTCTCACTACTTGGATTCAAACGGTCATCCAGTCATCTATGCAGTAAATGGAGTTCCTAACAATGCCGAAGAGAATTATTATTGGCGGTTGTGTCTTCAGCAAAGAGTGCATGAAGAACCTGGTGGATACATTATGCACACCGTTCACCATTGTAAGTGAAAGGGCAAAGATTTAATTCTTTTTTTGAACCAGTGGTCTCCTTTTTTCGCCTTTTTAAATCAAGGGCCACATTGAAAATTTTTGGAGCCGAGGAGGGCCAACAATCCAGCAATATTTCAGTTCAGATGGTCTAGTTATTGCTAATCCCCTCTCCCATCCACCCAATACACACACAGTTTTTTTTTTAATTTAGCTCTCAGTGGTGGCTTTTGAGCTTTTCTGGACTTCTCCTTACAAATACTTAATGAGAAAAAAATCATCATAGTTTTTTTGCAAGCTTCTAGTGGGCCGTAGGTTGGAGATCCCTGTTTTAAGCCATTGGCTCCCAACTAATTTTTAAGCTCAAAAAGGAAAAGGGGGTGTCATCCATGCTCCTTGCAAGGTACATAACGAGGGTTTGCAGAATTTTCAATCCACATGTAAAGATTACTTAGTATACATTTACAGTTTTAGCAATTTGAAAATTTAAGTTGTCTTTAAGAGAATTATTGAGAAACTAGTTGCAGCTTTGCTTGATGACCACGGTGATCGCGCAAATCGCCGTTGAAGGTGGTTGAGACGAAGTAGTCTCATTGGCACAATGCTGTATTCAGGGAGGGGATCTGGAGTGGGGATATGTCCTTCCCTTCCGAAGAGCAGAGTGTTACTTTCGAAGTGTTACTTTCTCACCTGTTTTTTTACTGCAGAAAGAGTTTGAAAATTCCTTTCGGATGTTGGAAGTGATCTGCAATATGTTGGGAATCACTACTACAAACCATGCATCTCATTATTTAAACTTCTTCCCCACCCCCAAAAAAATTTAGTTTTACATCTAAATTTCTATGTTCCGTAAATGCCATCAATCCATGCCTAAGATAATAAGTAAATTTTTATATCTAATAAAGCAGATTTTTGGAAATAAATATAAAGAAGCAATGCTAAAAAAAGTTAAAATAAATATAATATACTGGGCAAATAACGAAGTAGCTTATGAGTAGGGATACGGAGTTTAAGTTGGGGTTGCCGAGTCGAAGTCGGACTGATTTTGGGATAAAGGACCTGGAGGTCGACGAATTTTTTTAATTACAACAGTCGGAATCAGTCACTTCCCCCCGAGTCCAACTCTGCCAGGGCTGTCAAGTCGGACTTGCAATCATAGAGTAGAAGTCGCTGATTTTAGTGTAAAGCGGTTGATGGTTTAAGAGCCATTTTTTTTTTTAAAGCTAGATAAAGTAAATGGGGGCCTGATAGTTGACACCTTCAATTTTCCTGAAACTTTCAAGATGTTTTACTAGTATGGGGGGTGATAAGAAAAAGTGAAGCTTTTTTCTCTATTTGACTTGTTGGTCCTCGAGTGGAGGTCAGAGTTTAAGGTCGTGAGAAAAAAGAGCTAAATATGATTGCTTTGCTTCAAAAGCAATGAGTGAACCAAGCCAATTCTATTAAATAACTACTTGATACTAGGTATATGCTAACATAAATAATTTGGTGGCTCACTCATGGCTTTGAGGGCAAAAGTCAATTGAAACTGCTACTTTTTTACCTTGTTTAGTCCCGGATATCTGCTAAAGAAATGAGTAACCCTCGGAAATAAGTATATGATTAACTACTCAACACAGTATAGGAGGTACTAAGAAAAACATAAAATAGTTTTCGTTTCTCTTGGCTTTAGTAGTTAAACAGTGTCTAAGTCGGTGATTTTTTAAAAATGCCCAAGTTAAGTAGGTCAATAACTTTGCTCGCGACGGGTCAACAACTTTGGGACACAGCAGTAGTTATGGTCCGAGTGGTGTAGATTAAGGTCCAGGTTAGAAACCCATGGCAACTAATCAACTTTTTTAATTACGATATCTCAAAAGCTGATAATTCGAAAAAAAAAAGAATCCCAGTTTTAAATCAATTACTCTTGTGGCGTACGTCACAGCACATAACCTAACTTTGCCCCCGAACCTTGAGGTCCTTTTGTCTTAGTGGTTAAAGCAATGGGTTAGCATCACAAAGGTCCGTGGTTCAAACCCCTACCCGGACAATCATCGTCCACGTCATGGTGATCCGTACGCCACACTAAAACGTCCGAGTGAATGACTTTGAGCAAGAGC
Source organism: Uloborus diversus (assembly GCF_026930045.1). Classification (NCBI taxonomy): domain Eukaryota; kingdom Metazoa; phylum Arthropoda; class Arachnida; order Araneae; family Uloboridae; genus Uloborus; species Uloborus diversus. The sequence continues at coordinate 135,892,592 of NC_072731.1, forward strand.
TGTAATTATGCTCTACGTGGTGTAGTTTTAAACTCATGTCAGAAAACCACGATCTAATCATCTTACTTAATTAAACGCTCTCGAAAATGATTTCAGTATAAAAGAGCGTTTTTTCACGAGTTTATATACGTGCTACTCAAAATCTTATGAGCTCAAACTCACATAAATACTAGAACCAATCAACAGCCAAATGTACTTTAAGAACCCGAAATTTCATGCTTCCAGTGTTATAAAATTTTCTGTAACCTTGACCGCAACATGTCAATTCTTCTCACAAAGCTGTTCCGCCATTTTGGAGCACTATATTTTGGAGATCCTAGATACTCAGGATTCGGATTTCGAAAACTGAAAATTTGCATAGGTTAGTTTCAAAGACATCTCTACACCTGTATAAAATTTCATCCCATTCGGGGATGATCGGGCAGGGATAGTTAGAGAACTTTAGGTCAGTTGACGTGGAATAACCTTGATATAACATTGTGACAATTCACATGCATCTTTTGTTAGTTTTGACTTTATAATCATAAATCAATACTATATTTTAGGAAGAGGATTGCAATTGGATAAGAGAATGAGTTCTTAATTACAGTAGAATTTGCATATACACTACTTAGTTATAAACTTTTTTAATAAATAAATTTAATAAATAAGGTTCAAAAGTAAAAATATAAATGTAACGTCAAAAAGAAAGACAGGTTTGTTAGACAATAACAAAAGATGCAGGCGAAATGTGCATAATGATTATATCCGAGTTATATCATTCCACGTCAACTGACATAATTTTTCAAATTGTCCCCGCTCGATCATCCCCGAATGGAATGAAAATTTATAGAGGCGTAGAGATGTCTTTGAAACTAACATGATAATTTTTAGCTTCCGAGAGCCAAATCCTGAGGTTCTGGGATCTCCAAAATATAGTGCTCCAAAATAGCGGATAAGATTTGTGAGAAGAATTGCATGTTGTGGTCAAGGTTACAGAAAATTTTGTTACACTGGAAGCATGAAATTTTGGGAGCTTAATGTACATTAGGCTGTTGATTCGATATATTTATGCGAGTTTCAGCTCATAAGATTTTGAGTAGCACGTATAAAAACTCGTGAAAAACGCTCTTTTATACTGAAATCGTCATTTTGGAGTCGTTTAATTTAGATCTCATGGTTTTCTGACATGAGTCTAAAACTAAACCACGTAGAGCATAATTACAGCTGTTTCTCAAAGTTATTGACTCAGGCGTTTTAAAGTAATTGACCTAAAACTGTGATTCTTTGTTTCAAATTATCAACTTTGAGACCGCGTAATTAAAACAGTTGATTAGTTGTCATGAGTTTCTAACCTGGACCTTATAAACTACACCACTCGGACTATGACTACACTGTGTCCCAAAGTTGTTAACCCGTCGCGATTAAAGTTATTGACCTTTAAACCTGGGCATTTTTTAAAAAATCATAAGACTTTGAAACCGTTTAACTACTAAAGTGAAGAGAAATGAAAGCTAATTTATATTTTTCTTAGTACTATACTGTGGTGAGTAGTTAATTATATACTTATTTCCGTGATTTACTCACGGCTTTAGCAGATATCCGGGCCTATGCAAGGCAAAAAAAGTTAAAGTATCTGTTTCATTTGGCCTTTGCCCTCAAAGCCATGAGTGAGCCACAAAAATATTTAAGCTAGCATGCATCTAGTATCAAGTAGTATCCACATTTTTAAGAGTTGGCTTGGTTCACTCATTGTTTTTGAAGCAAAGCAATCATATTTAGCTCCTTTTTTTTCACGATCCTAAACTTCGACCCCTACTCATGGATAATCGAATCAGATTTTTAGAAAAAGAAACTTCACTTTTTCTTATAGTATCACTAACACATCCTGAAATTTTTACGAAAATTGACGACATCAACTATCAAAAGTGTCCAGCTTTAAAAAAAAAATGCCTCTTACACCCAGGGGGAGTAGGTCCTTTTTCCTCAGACTTCTCAATCCTGCTTTTGAGTTTCACTTGCTACTTTTAACCTAAAGTTATAGTTACAAACATTTCTTTTTCAGCTCCTATTCTTGAGAGTGCTAACGAATCTCATCATTTCATCATGTGGTATAGAGACACTATTTGCGAGAAGGATCGTTGAAGTGCAACATTTGAGAACAAATTTCATGGCCAGTCTTTCTCATTTTCATTTGTTAAACTAACTCTCGAGTTTCACCTAGTGTAAACTTTTATCCAACAATATCAGTTGTTTGTTTTCGTTGTTGCGTATTCTATTCGTTATAAACAGTGTCTTTCTTGTAGAAGAAAGATACATGTTGAACATAATTGTTAAACTTTGAAGCGAGTTAAGAGATTTCCTGGAAAAGGGAATTGTAAACAGTTTCTTCTGCTGAATGTTAATTTTAACCAATCTGAGGTTGTAGAAATGTACTCTTTTTGTGTGTTACCATATAAGCATTGGCTCTATGTATCATTTCATGCTTTATCCGTAACCCTTTTAGAGAATGAATTTTTAAACGCATAAATGAGTGGAATTTAGTTTGAAGATGGCAAATTTTCCAATAAAAAAGAAAGAAAAAGATTAAAAATTCAATTTTTTTTAATGGAAAACAATAATTCTAAGAGTAAGAGTTATTTAGTATCAAATATCGGTATGAAATATTAGTATTTCTATTGTGGATTGTTAGATTATTTTACTGTAAAACTTCTATGAATTAGCAATGCTCAGTTTTAAATGTGTTGTTTTTAAATCGTTGTGTTGAAATGGTTGTTTTAATGTTGAGAATAAGTAAAAATTGCTGTTCAAAAGTACAAAATTTGCTGCGCATCTTGTATCTTGTTTCTGAAATAAAGTAAATTAAGCCTATTTTCTTGTGTTTTCTTTGTGTCAATGTTGTGAACTAAATTCTATCCCGTTGGTGATTATTGTTGGTAGAAAAAAATGTAACAAAATAGTTTTTCAGTCGTTACTTCTAACGTAAACTTAAATATATTTCCATAATACTATCTGCATTCGTTTAACCCTTTGTGTATCAAATTTTTTTTGCGCCAAAATATGGAAGCTTATGGTATTTAAAAAAAATTGTTTAATGCAAAATGTAAAACATTTTGTTTGTGCATGTTTCTTCATAGTTCTTTCCTTTTGTTCTTTCAAGTTGGGGTCGGATCAAGGATTTCAAGGCCCATAGGCATTAGAAGTATTGGGCCCCCTCACATGTATTTTATACATAATCTCGTATATTATTTCTCAAGCCTTTTTTTTTTTCTGTCACCACGCAAAATCTTCGTAATCCCTATATCAAATTTCATAATTTAACAATCATTTCAAAAATTATAGTTTTAGGTTCCGACTGCAATTTTATGTATTACAAATGTTTATTAACAATTAATACAGTAACTCAAATGTGTTTCAATTTACTTTTCATTGTATAGCTAGAAAAAAAGATTTATACATCATTACTCAGTAAAATATTTCTGAAGCATTTATACCAATACTGTTAACTGTAGCGGATTTAAAGGGGAAATCCCCAAAGAGATGAAAATAACTATTTTAAGTTACTTCTTCAGAACAAACTTACTTCTTCAAAGTATAAAAACTAAAAAACGAAACACACAAAACATATTTCAATAAAATTCCTTTGATTTTGTTATGAGAGGAATATTGCAGTCAAAGTCGGAGCAAAAAAACTAAAGCTCACAAATTTCGAACTCAAAGGTACAAAGTGTTAAGACTTGTTCATTAATACTTCTTTAGAAAAAGTGATTTTTCTGTTTTAATACCCTCTTGTTTTAATCATTAACAATCATTCAAAGTAATACAGAACATTTTTGCACCACTTTGGTGAAATTGTATAAGATTAGTAGTTAAGGGGCTTAAAATGCTAAAAAAGATATTGTACCACCGCATTCGAAGTAAATTAGAACATAAGATTAATCTACTTAAAAGAAGATTAATCGGCTTTAAGGCATCTTTTAAAACACTTTACAGGAACCTCATAAAACATTATAGGGGGGGAAGGGACACTTTTGACTTTTTCATGACGCTCCCAAAAACTATTTCTGTACCCACCTCCTGATAGTTAAATAAACATCGGTAAAAAAAATATCTTGTTAGAAATAATGCCTGCAGCAGAAATGAAGGATGCATAAACCGAATCGAATTCTTGCTGTTTTTTTATCGTTAATTGTTTTCTTACCTTTCTCATTGGAAACTTCTTGCTTCTTGCAAATTGGTGCTTTGGTGCTTCATTTTTAAAGCAAAAAATAAACACTTCAACACTAGTGTAAAATATCAACGCGGAAACCAGCTTAATACAAGAACTCCACTTTAAAGTTAGGTTACCCATACACCAGGGACGGACTGGGACCCCTAAAAGGGCGGTGGACAAGCAACCCGTAAGAAGTAAGATAGAAGCAAGCAATACAAAAGAATTTCCAAAATATTGCACTGCATTTGGGATTAAATAAACAGCAAGGTATGAAAAATGTGAATCATAAAAAATTATCTCAAGTAATATTACAGAAACGCAAGAACCACGATTTTTACATTTTTGATGTAGGATGAGGCAAGGAACTAAATTTAACATATTTCAGCATTTATCCCTCTACCCCCTTCCATTTGTTATAAATGCTTAAATTTATGGTTTGTATCCATGCTTTTCCAATTTTTTTTAAGATTTTAAGCACTTTAAAACGAAATTTATTTTTCAAGTTCTTTCCTTTTTCTTTTTTTTTTGTTGAGGAACAAATCATGAAATTTTCAGGAGTTAGGGGCCTTCAACAAAGCGGGTGCCCTAAGCTATAGTTTGTTTAGTTTATAGGTAAATCCGTTTTTTTTTTTTTTTAATTTTTCTTTCAGTTTCTAATTTGTTGAAATAATCGTTGATTATTTTAAGTATTGCAGCTGAATACATAGCTCGTTCAGTGGATATTTTCATTTATATACTTGCCCTAATAGCTTTCAGTTCAAAGTTGTCGTTTTCAACATATTTCTGCATCCCAGTTACTACTTGTAATACAATGTACGGTGCACCCCCCCCCCCCCAAGAAATGGACGGTCGCTATTCTCTTCATTTTCTCTTCTGAACTATTCTAAAAAGAAAAAAAATTCATGATTTTTTTCTTCAAGGCTTTGGAAGGTGTTTTTTGCTTGCCCCCCCCCCCCCATAAATCCGCCCATGTAATATACAGGGTGTTCCGTTTTAACCTGCAAGACCTCTATTATCACAACCGTTAGTCCTAGTGGCATACTTCCAATTGCAAAAATGTTCAAAATCAGATGCAGAGTTAATATATTGAAAGTTTGAAGCAAAAATTAAAAATGAGTTACAAAATTTAACTTTTTACACGAGCCCTTGGTCCCCTAACTTACATTTAGGGAAATAATCTCGATTGAAAGATATTACTAACGCAAAAAAATTGGCTATTGTGCGACCAAACCTTAAGGAGATATTCGAATTCAAAGTTTTAAGGGACCATGTAGAAGATGAGATTGGAACTTATCGCTTTTTCTGAAGAATGACAGGTTGTCGAAGTAAAAAAAAAAAAGTACGAGAATTTATATTTTGCATTGCTACTCAAAAATAAATTCGAATTTTATACCATGATACGCAAAAACACACCACAAAACCTCAGTTTGGAAAACCATTCTATGCACACATGTAATATTAAACCCTTGTTAGCAGCTATATTTTCCCCCAAAAGCTGTTATTGATGGCGAGTGTAAAATGGCGAGTCACAAAACGCTGCGTTTCATATCTCTGTGAATATTGGTCGAACTAATGTCAAACTTTGTGTTGGAATTATCTTTCAATGGAGATTATTTCCCTAAATATAAGTTAGGGGACCTGGGGTCCGTATAAAAAGTTAAATTGCTTGCATTGACTCATTTTTATTTTCACTTGAAACTTTCAATGTGTTCACCCTGCAATTGATTTTGAACATTTTTGCAATGGGAAGTATGCATCTAGGACTAACGGTTGCGAAATAGAGGTTTTTGCAGGTTAAAACGGAACAACTTGTATACATTTTTAAAAATAAAACTTTATTTAAAAAAGGAAAAAAGCTTTTTCATCTGCATTTTTGGGATGGTTTCCGCCTGGAGCAAAAGGTGTTAATGCCCCACATGTGTCTCTGGGGTCCCTTTCTGCCGCAGATGTTAGTGGCAAAATTAAAAATTTGGAGGTAACCAGTACACATGATAGGTGAACTTCTCCTTTGTCTCGGGGCAAGATATGGTACTAGTAGCCCTGGTAGTTACTGCTATACAGCATGATTTAGAAAAAAATTTCAACGAAAAGCCTACCTAGGATGTTATCTTTAAACGCGTTTTACTCAAAACTTGAAAATGTCCCCTGACATCCATTTGCTTCTCACTGCCTCATATAGGAAATAGAAAGAAGCAGAAAAAAGGATATTAAGTAACTTTTTCGAGCTAAAAAGGAATTTTAAGCATTTGTTAATGAAATAAAAATTCAACAATCGCATCAACTGCTGTAAAGTCAGAGAGCATTTGAAAAAAAAATGTGTCTTGTTCATTCATCAAAAAAGAAAAAAAAAAAAAAGAAGCAATTCCTTAGCCTGGCGGATTTTTTTAACGTTTGTTAACCCTTTCTCCTTTCTCCACTTGCTATCCCTGGTTGGAGCTGCTAGAATTTGGGGGCGAAGGCAACGATTAAAAGCAGTTTCGTCGTCGCCTTCGCCTATTCGTCAATTCATCGGTCCTAAGTACGGCCACAGCTTCCTACCCTATCTGATAGTGGCACAACCAGATTTTCTTTTCTTTTTTTTTCGAGCTTGAAATTTCCCCTACCTGCAAGGGGGGTCCAGACATGTTATACCACAAAAAAAAAAAATGTTCCGTTCAGGTTTTTTTTTTTTTTTTCAAACAGTCATTTTCACTACTCAAATGCAATGAGCCCTTATACGATTACAAAGAAATTTCGCAGATTCCGGGGGGGAGGGGAGGTTACGAACTACATGACCCCCCCTCCTTGTATCCACCCCTTCAACAAGTAATGCCCAAAAAATACTGAATTTTAAAAAAAATTGTTTTTTATATGGTTTCGATCAAGTTTTTTTTATTTTTCAAGCAAACATTCAAAAACGTTCGTGGTATTTTTTTTTTTGGGGGGGGGGGTAGGAATTATGACCCCGTGACGCCCTTCCTCCCTTGCATCCGCTACTGCTACTTTGCCTATTTATTAGTAATCCGGCCCTGCTTAAAAGTGATAAAACTGAAAAGGAGAAATGAACACGCGTTAACGAGGCTCCTTGCACCGCACACACTTGATAGTTTTCTCCGTTATCCAAGAGATGGCGCCACGAAACTTCATATCCCTCCGCCAAAAATTGAATACATAAATTAAAATTTTAAAGTGAAAATAAAAACAAGTTATACTTATAATAAAAAATATTTCACAGTAAAACCGTGGCTGTGAAGTCATAGTCAATCTCATTTTTGGACAAAGGAGTCAAATTCAGGAGCCGAATGTTTTTAATTCAAAGACTCGAAGTTGCAATCGACACATTTCCCTTAAAGTCCCCAGTTCTACAATGTTTGTGGAGTCGGAGTCCAGAGCCGGATCTATGGGGAGGGGGGGGGGGGCAAGCAGGGGTTCTTGCCCCGGGCGGCAACTTCAGGGGGTGCAAATTCGAGTGGTGTTCCGGCAAGAAAAAAAGGGCTTATTCTTAAGAAAGTCTGCAAAATACTCCAAGAAATAAATATTAAAAATGTAAACTGGGGGGAGGGGGAGAGAGAGAAAGTAATGCAAAAATAAACTAAGAAAATTTAACTTAACAGATATGATAAAAAATGTGTACGTGGGCACCCCTCTCCCTTCCCCCACTCTCGACAACATTATTAAAGATCGTTTTAAATTTGATTTTCAGGGCTTTAATTTCGAGAAAATTCCGGGAGAGCTTCCAAAAACTCTATTACTTAACGTTACAAAGCTCGGCTACAATTGCAATTTTATTGTAATTTAAGAGGATCCATTTCGAAAACTGCCTGTTCCGTAACCATAGGTAGCTTAAAATAGTGTTTTTAAGACTTTAATTGCGAAAATTTTCCGCGGCGAGGCCATGAATCTCTTTTTTCCCTAACATGATCACAAATGGTCTAAAACCGCGTTTTTAGAGCTACAATTTTGAAAACTTATCGAAGGAGAGCCCCGAACCCGTCCCCCCTCCCTAACACAACGGTAGTCTATCTATATCTACATATGGGCAATTCCATGGTGTCGGACGTAAAAAATGAAGAAAAATTTCTCAGTTTTAAATTCCATTTACCAAATATAAACTGTTCCAAAATGATCAAATTTATTTACAAGATACTTACTACATCCCACTGAATAAAAAATCATGTTAGTTTTTCAAAATAATCTCAAAAGTATAAATTAAAAAAATTTAAAGAGTTGGTGTCGGACGTAAACACACAAATAGTGAAATTGATGGTTCACTTAAAAATTATTAAAAGTCTGTGAATTGGCTTACATTTTAATTTTAAAAACAGCATAATTCTAAAGTACACTTATGATTGAAGCATATATTACAGTTTTCAAATGATAGTATAAGGAATAAAATTATTTAAAAAAATATTTTTAGCTTGGTGTCGGACGTAAATTTTCGGTGTCGGACGTAAATTGTTCATATTGGATGTAAATTATTGCTCTTAAATGTAAATACATAAGAATGATTACAGTTATAAATATGTAAATTATAGGTTACATATACTGAAACAAAATTTACCAAGTAAATTCAAAAATAGGTTTGATTGGGGGAAGTGGGACACTGGGGTAAGTGGGTCACCCCCCAAAAACTGAAATATCCATATGGTTTTTATACTTTTTTACATTGATCATGTCATGGTTCATCATAGTGATTCGTTTTGCATACATTTGGGTTAAGTGGTATTTTTTTCTAGGTCAGAGAACTTAGTCAAAAAAAAAAATCTGAACAATATTTTTTGGCGAGTTTAAGCAGCATTTTTCAAAGAAGTGTTTCCCGGTTAGCATTTATTTTTTTTATGATTATTAAACATTAATGTACAGTTTAACTTAAAGTTCATACTGCAGTCAGAATTTCTGAGTAAAATATTATTAAAAACTGTTTTAGAGGAGGGGCCCCACTTACCCCGTAAAATTTTGCTATAAGACGTCCCCACACTATGGGGTAAGTAGTTCCCCCCCCCCTAACAGTGAGGATTTGAAAATCAAAAGCAACTTTGATGAAATATTTGTATTACTGAAATACAAGACAACTATGATGACTTAGTAGGAACTGATAGTTCAGCTACAAAAGCTGGTGATTAGTTATTTGTGAAACTTACATGAAAGAAAAACCATCAAGATTTATATGGGTTGAATGTTGATAATAGTTCTTCCTTAGCCAACTTTACATAGACGCAGTCATTTAGTGTTTCTAATTTCTTTTTACACTTATAGTTTTGGCAAATTTGTCAAAATTGATCTTAATCAACTGTATTGCGTTCATTCAACACACCTTTTCTCAAAAGGGGTCCTACTTACCCCTATCAACCCTAAATGTATATACAATAAATTCACTAAGTTGTTTTTTATGCATGTTTCACTTTAACTTTGAAATTAAAGGCAAAAAAAGGAGAAACACAGTTGCAAACATATGTTATTTAAAGGAATGTAACAGTGTCGGACGTAAATGGTGTCGGACGTAAAAAGTTTTTTACGTCCGACACCAAGATTTTAGTAAAAAACATTCACTTGTTACAAAATGAAAATAGGTTACATCAAAGAGATTGAAATTCTTACTTTGTACCCAAAAATACATGTATGTAACTTTAAAATTATTGGTAAACGGCCATCTCAAGACTCTTCAGTGGGCACCTGAAATGCATGTCATTTGAATCCGGCCGTAAAGTCTTCCCAACGTGTCCCAAGTGCCATTTGCTGCCGGCCTCCCCGCAACACCTACTGGATTGCTTGGGGCTCACTCTTGAGGATGTCCGCGACAACCCACTCCTGGTGCTCGACTTTGCAAGGGTGCATGGAATTATGGATTTGATCTAGCTGTCGCTAGATCCTGAAGGATTGGACACAACAACAACAACAACAAAATTATTGGCTCAGCATAATTAACTGCCCATTTTGGTGTCGGACGTAAAACACTTAATGTACCCCAGAGGAATTCTTTTACAAATCAAAATGAATAACATTTTGACGCATTTTTGCAACATTACCAGCAACACTCTGTATCTTTAAATGGTTATTCATCTCAATTCATAATATTAGCATGTATTTTTTGGAAAAAAGAGAATATCTTCGAGAGTCTCCAAATATGGTTTGAAAATACTCAAGATGTTGACCTTGGTTTAACCTGCTGTAACTTATTTATAACTGAAGTGATCAAATTTTAGACAGGCATTTCAAAATATACAACTCTTTACCTTTAAAATGACACCTCATTTGTTTACATATTTTAATTTTGAAAATTTGATCATCTGGTTGACCTTATCATGGAATTGCCCATATGCGTTTTTGAAGTTTCAGTATTGAAAAATTACTTGGGAGGGACCACCGAACCTTTTATCCCCCTAACATCACCAGAAATCGTCTAAAACTGGTTTTAAAGCTACAATTCCGAAAATTTTCTCGGAGAGAAATCCCCGAGCCCCCTAGCTAAGTGAATATTACATTTCCGTTTCAAAGTTCATATTGTATACAGTAATAACTTCATCCCAAACCAGAAAGTTGAATCCCACTCTCCCTATAAGTATTCATACGTTAAAAAAAATAATAATAAGATGTAGCAAAACTCAGTAGTCTCAAAACTTGTTTACTCAAGGTCCACGACGTTGTAAATTTTGGGAAATCCAGGCGGGTCAACAATCCAACAATATTTCAATTTAAATGGTACTTGTTTGCGCTTTCCCCCCCCCCCCTTCCCCCCAGGGATTTTGACCGGAAATTAAACATTCTAAAAAATTGTTATGTTTAACCTGGTTCCAAAGTGAGAAAAAATTGGGGATGGGGGGGGGGGATTTGCGCCATTGAGCTTGGGAGGTTGGTCACCCCTGCGCTTGTAAATGGAGTACATTAACAGTCTCAGCCCCCCCCCCCCTCCTTCCTGTTTCTAAGCAAAGGATGCTTCAAAAAATTTGTGAAGGGGAAACTATTGTATGGTTTTGAGCATATATTTTACTTTACCTTGACGTCGTAAAATGTGCCGCCCCCTAAAATATGCCGCCATGGGTGGTAGCACGGTGCCTACACCAGAAGCCAATTGATCAACGAGGAAGCAATCAATATTTAGTAGATTTTTATTTAATTTTACAAAGGTCGAATCTATTTAAGTGGCTAGTACACATGTTCCAGTTCAGTAATACTCAGGGGTGCCCATCCCACCTAAGTTCAATGGCGCAAATCCCCCATCCCTCCAAAAAAAAAAAAAAAAAAAAACCCTTTTTTCAAAATTGTTTATTTTTTATCTTCTAGCTCTCTTTTGTATTTATTTTTTAATGCATTTCATTTATTTTTTAAAAATCCTTTTTATTTATTTATTTATTATTTTTAATGATTGTTATCATTATTGTTATTTTATTAGAAAAGTTCTGTGTTACGCCAGTGACACTCACACACAAACTAAATAAATAAATGAAACAAAATATAAACGGAATAAAATTAATTAATCAAATAAAAAATAAATTTAAATAAATAAATAATTAATTAAAAAATCCCCCCCCCCCCCAAAAAAAATAATGGCGCAACTTGCGCCATAATTCCCCCTGTGGGCACCCCTGACTTCACATAGTAAGAAGACTCAGGGTCGACCAAAGGAGACTAAAAATTGCTGTCCGTAGGTACACATGGTTTGTGTGTCCTTGGGTACATAGGTATGTCATTTTGGTTTTGCAAGGCAGTCACATCGACAGGACCACAGTTTTACAACATTAAAAATCAAAAACAAAACCTTCAAAATATAGGGAATCAGGATACCTACAACGAAAATGAATAATACAATCCACGACGGAGTAAGAAAAAAAAGAAATTGTTCATGTTTTTTTTCTACTTAGATCCTACTAAAACCGAAAAAATGTTATAGAATCTTAAATGTTCGTTTGATGGCTTTGAAAGTTTGTGGGGTATTGGAGAGGGTTGTGACACACACGTTGAACCCCAATTAGGATCCCTCTCGACGATACCTGGAATTTCTCGACCAACGTCCGTAGGTACAACCGTCCGTGAGTACAGCAGCTTCCCCTATATGTGCTAGTCAAAAATAAATAAGCTCAAAACGTTTTGGAATAACGTCTTACTTACAGACGAAAATAATTTCAACATTTTTGGTTGAATTTTTGTATAATTTTAAATAGAAGAAAAATAAGGAATTTAATCTTAAAACTTAGTTGGATCAGTTAATCTAGACGGTGAAAGTGATTTTGTGTGAGGGTGCATATCAACGTCAGGATTTGGTAGTTTGGAATTTTTTGATGAACTAATGAATCATGCTGTTCATTTAAATATTTTTAAAAATAATTTTATACTATTAGCCCAAAATTTGGTTATCGGAAACAACTTTAAAAAAAAAAAAAAAAAAAAAAAAAAAAAAAAAAAAACAAGATAACGATAAGAAGCACACGATTTTCAACGTTTGTGTGTGGTGCCTCAAAAATTGTCCTTTAGCTTAGAAATATCTCCTCAATCGCCAGATTTAAACTTAATGTACCACATTTAGAGAAATCTGGTGTCTAGATTGCGAAAATAGAGCATAGAAACGAGAAGCGAATTAGAAACAGTAGGACTCGAAGAGCAGTTAAACACTTTCTCAGAAATTGCACAAAAAAAGAAAAAAAACAATGAAATCTATTTCCAGACGTTTAAAAGCTGTTGTTGATACTGCATTATAGTCTACTAAATAATAACTTTGTAAAAAGTTAGATTTTTTACTAATAATCTAGATATTTTTTCAAAGTGTACGTAGACTTTTGTGAAATAGTGTTTCTGGCACTTTTTGCTTATTGATTTCTTAAAAATCAAGTTTTTATTATGTTATTAAAATTTTTCATGTAATTTTGTTGAAAATAGATCATAGATTTTATAATTAAATACCTATTGCAAAATATTAATTTTAACTAATGGATAGGGGCGTATTTCATTGAAAATCGTAAAGTGTACGAACACTTTTAGGAGCCACTGTACTATGCATCGCTTGGCTTCAATGGTACCTAATCTATCACAATATATTTTATGTAGTCAAGCAAATGAAGTAAATTAGATATTAAATAAAGTTTTGGTTAAAATATGCTTTTTATACTATTTTGAAATGCAAAATTCCGAATAATAATAATTGAAAATATAAAAACGAAGTTAGACTTTTTCTCCGTATGATTTTAGAAAAACTTATTTGGTTTATCTTGTATATTTATGTACCTTAATAATTTGGTCTAAAAAATTGTTTTTATTTGACAAATAACTAAAATACAAATAATCTTTGAGCCCACTGAGTTGTTACTTAGTAAAATAACTGAAACATAGCTTAGATCTGATTCTAAGTTTTGAATTCAATTTCTGCTTTCCTGCTGATATGGAGTAAAATAAATTAAAGAAATAAAAAAACGTAGCACTTCACCTAAAGAGTAACATTTTGTATATTCACTTCAAGTATCACTTATTAAAAAAAAAAAACATCGAACCTGCGTTTTTGATTTCAATATCTATATCTATGAGTCTTTCATGCTGATATGGACTAAGGTTAATTAAAAAAAAAATGTAACGCTTCACCTAAAGAGTGAGCATTTTGTATATTCATTTCAAGTATCACTTATTTAAAGGAAAAACACCTTCTAACCTGTGATATTGATTTCAATGTCTATGAGTCTTCTTACATTCACGAGTGGGGTCATGTCTCCTTACATGTTGGGTCAAGTCTCCCTAGCTCGGGACACTTGACCCATATGCAGACGTAAGGAATATAATTTTTTTGTACCATTTCTACTTAGAATTATGCTATTATTTTCAGCCAGAGAAATCTAAAAATGGCAAACTACCCAGTCTACGATAGAAAAAAGGAAAAAAAAAGGCAAAAACTGAGTCAAGTCTTCCTTTTTCCTGCCGTTTTACAATCTTTCCGCCACTTTTGTTTAATGATATTGTGTTAGTACGTGTTTTTGAAACCAAGTTTTTAAATCAATAGATTGATTTTTTTTGTTCTGTATCATGAAAAAATAAATGTAGGTACATTTAAAATAAAAGTAGATATCTAATAAGTTCAACTGAAAACTTTTTAAATAAAACTTTTATTTTGTATTATTTCTACCGGTATTTTACCTCAGCAAATACCGGTAATCTGAAATTTCAAAATAATTCGAAATACCGGTGTTTGGTATGCAGTGGCCGTCGCTGATATGAATCATGTTTGTTCTTAACAGTTTTGATTCCATAAAGCGACTGGTTCAATAAAGCGACTAATTCGATAAAACTGGATTTTGTTCTTTTTTTGACCATTTGATTCATTAAAGCAATTGATTCAATAAACCACAGATTCAATTAGCCAGCGTCTGCTGTACCGGTATACCGGTATTGCAATCACTAGAGGCAGTTTCGAAAAGTTCGGGAAATAAAACGGAGATATTTCTTTTTTAAGAGACATTTCTACGAGCTTTTAGGTCTTAATTAAAAGTTGAGTGATGCCTTAAAATATATATATATATATATATATATATGTATGGTTTTTGCAACAGTTGTTGATTAAAACTTTGAAAATTTTTAATTCTCATTAAAAAAAGGGGGAATAGTTTTACTTTTAAGAACTTTGAATGTTGGTCGATAATTTGTCAATTATAGGCATAGGGTCTACTATTGCTTTTTTCGAGATAATGTGCTACAGAACATTTTGCCTAGAAAGGTTTTAATGAACTTTTGGAGTTAAACTGAGAAAAGGGTGCCCCCAGACATCCTGATTTTATCAGGATTGAAATTAAAGAAAATTGTCCTAATTCTGAACACTTCCGGATTTTGTCCTGAAATTTGAGTTGTCATCTTAACTTGTTCCGAACTTCCGAACTACTGTAAAACTTCAAGATAATTGGGTAAAAAGCTATATTTAAAATCCTTAAGGGTAAGACAGGGCGTTTCATAAAAGTCTGACTATAAACCAAATTCTTCTGATATTGCAACTGCAAATTTAATATCCAATTTCTGTCATTGATAATACAAATACTACAATGTTTTGTAGGCTTTTTTTGGGAGAAAAAAAGTTATTTTCTGGAAGTCCTGATTTATCATGAAATCTGTCCTGGTTTTTAATCAAACGTAACTAGTCACACTGGCATAGTTTAACTATCATCCTGACGTACTGATTTTTAACTACTATATACAATACTGTAATTTCTTATTTTTCTCTAGTCAAGCCACAAACTTGTAGATAAATAAAAAGATTTCTTTTTCTGCTAACCACCTAGAATCCAGTAAATGAAAATGATAGTGATAGTTCCATAAAAAGAGTCTTGTGTGCGTCCAAAATAGTATGCTCCAGCGTTACTCACTTATCCCGTATCAAAAGACAACCGCGCTTTTTCTGCCCCCCCCCCCCCCCCCCCCCCCCCAATAACTTTTGTCATATTATACGATGGCAAGTGTTATAGGTCACAGTAAAAACCCATTATGTGATTACGAATCACTTCATTTCTGAGGAGCAATGGCAACAGTGTCATCGACCTCATTGTGTTCCAATGACATGATGTAAAGTACCGCCTATTGTGACACGATATTTTTCAAAAAGAGGAAATTCGAATCAGTCTTTGTTGAAAGAGAAGTAATTAACTGTCTTGAGATCTCCATGCTTTTATATACTAATTAATTTGCTATTTGTCGACTAGTTTTATGGTTCCAAGCCATTGGTAAGAACAGGGGTGTCCCGATGGGAGGTCATGGGAGAAAGAATTTCCTTATTCGGCAAAATTTGAAATTCTATTCGGAAAAATTATTATCATTCGGCAAAATTTGGAGTTCCATTCGGCAAATTAAAAAAATCCACTCTCCCAAAAATTTAAGTTCGGGGCACCCTGGGTGAGGATACATGTGTTTTAACCAGTGCTGTGGAGTCGGAGTCGAACTGATTTTGGGGTAAAGGGGGGAGTCGGAGTCGTTCGAAAACATGCCGACTCCGGATTTCTTTTTTTTTTTTCTTTAGTTTTTACTGACTCTCCTTGTATTATGTTTGAAAAAAATGACTACCAATTAATTTGATTACGCGAAATGCGTAAATATGCGCAATAATGCCTAATAATGCGAAAATAACTCATTGTGGCAATCAGATGGCTTGATTGTTAATCGAACTTTCTGTAACAGCTGCCTACGCCGCGCCGCGCCGTCTCCTAGTTTGCTTATTTTCTAACTTTATTTAACAGGTAGCAACTGTCAGCAAACAGTTTGTTGCTTAGCATTTTCTAAATGATCACTTTCAAACAAAAATAATAATATATTTTTTACCTCGATCGCTGTTATAAAATAGTAAAAGGAATGTATGTATTGCTCGAGTAAGTCGGGAAACTTGTCAGGGTGCTTGGTAAATTCAAAAGAATGTTGGCACGAAAGCGCAAATCCAAAAGATCCGATAAAATATAAATGTTGTTTTAGTTCTAAAAACTTTATCTAAGTAAGCTTGGTTATACTAACACAGAAAAGGACAAAATATAATTAGTACATGATTTATTGATTACAACACTCAATAATTGTTGTTAATCCTACAATCTTCATATTAAGGTTAATTCTGAAGCTGTCAATAAAAAAATTAAAATTTAAAATTGAGCCAAGAAATGTAGGTATATAGTTAAAGATATTCGTACAAAGCTGTATACCGCAGCATTTAGTGTAAAATTTGCTTCAGACGTACATGTACCCGCCCTCTCTCCGCAATATACTGTCAAAAATTGTCTTGAAATTTTTAACATGAAATTTAAGATTTATAAATGGGGATTTTTTTCAGAATTAAAGTATTTTCAATTTTTGTAAACTCTGAAATTAAGTTCAGGTTTCACCCACCGGGAGGTAATGGGGGCGCCACATCTCAAGAAAAGTTTTTTGACTTTGCAAAAATTTTTTTTTTCTCTCAAAACTCTTTCTCTCACTCTTCTCTGTGCTTTCCAAAATTGAAATCACAGGATTTGATCAATATCTAGATGTTAAATATTAAAGGGGAGAAAAATAATCCTTTCATTTTTTTTTAAATGGAACTTTTTAGTAATTTCACTTTAGAAATTGCACCTATTGGATAATTTGATTTTCAAATTGAATTTCTAACATTGTATGCATCTTAGGTTTACAATAAAATACAACGCAAAAATTTCATTAAAAGGAATTCATATATCAATCTCTGTTTTGCGGTTTCCCCCCTTCCCATGAGGGAGGTTATTTAAAAAAATTAATTTAAAAAAAAAATTAAAAGCCGGAGTCGCAGTTGGAGTCGGACGTTTCAAAATCCTGGAGCCAGAGCCGGAGTCGACCATTTTCCTTCCGACTCCGCAGCCCTGGTTTTAACACCGGTTTCCGTAATTTTCGTGGTTATGTGCGCATATAGTTTGTAACTAGAAAATGAAAAGACCATGAAAAGCAATTTTAAAGTATAGGGGAGACAAACTGAAGACAACTCCCCCACTTCTCCTTCGAATGGTAACAAGACCTTCTCAGTTTTGGTGGTGAATGTCAAGTGACTTTCCAACGCCATCTAACTAAGAAACCCATGAACAACAGCTGACTTGCTTGAAATTTTGAAAAAATTACAGTAACACCATCAAAATCAACATTTTGTGTAAATAATTAAGGTTGATTGCAATTCGAAGAAAAACATATGAATGATTTTTTTTAAAGTACAATTTTGAAGAGAAAATGATGTTACTTTCAAAAACATAACATATAAGGAGAATTAATTACAAAATGATTAAAAGTTATTTAACATTTTAGAAACAACATATTTTTCAAAAACAGTCTTAATTGAAGATAAGAATATACTGTGTGTGTGTGTGTGTGTGTGTGTGTGTGTGTGTGTAATGCAGTAACAAAGTCATGATCAGTAGAATGTCACAATTGGTAAGATGGTTATAGTCAGTAAATTATTGGCTTTAGTAAATTAATGGAAAACATAACTCAGTTTTTTTTTATATATATAATTTCATTAAAGTAAGAGTTTAAGAGGAAAACAAAAAAAAAAAAAACAATACCTGTTCAAAAAAATTTTAAATTCTCAGATCCTAAATATTTTTTTTTCTTTATTTCAATGAGGGGAAAAATAAAGATGTGTGCTTTAATTGAATAAAATTGAGGTTTTCAATATTTTTAAACACATTTTTATCAATAAACCAGTAGGTTTTCCAGATTGAGTGGGTAATAGAGGGGGAAAATTTAAGATGTGTGTGTTTGTGGAAGGCTTGAGTAAAGTCCTAGAAAGTTGAAATTTGGTACGTAGACTTCTAGTGGGATCTAGTTGTGCACCTCCCCTTTTGGTTGCATTCGGGTGTTTCTAAAGGGGACTTTTGCCCTTTTTTTTTGGGGGGGGGACCATTGTTAATTTCGATGCAAACTCAAGTGGTGTTACAATTTGGCAGACACTTGGCGATATATCGCCAATCTTTTGGTCGCCAACTTGGCGACAAATTTGGCGGGGTTTTTTTTATCTGTTTCAATTTGGCAACTGTTGGTGATATTTAGAAAGTAAACTATTGAATCACATTAAAACTGCCAGTAATGGGGAAATTACATTAAATTAGAGTAAAAGGAAGTTATGTGATGCACACATCAGCTCGTTTTTAAAATCTTCAATTAAAAAAAAAAACTTCTTTCAAAAATCATGTTTATTATACTGTGCTTCCCACAAATTGAAAGCCAATACATATAAAAGAAGCCACATTATGACGGTTTAGGTGTCTTACAAAATAAATTCAAACACAAGTATAAGTAGTTATGATAATCAATTGGAAAAGGTTGTTATATTTTTAATTTTTTCCTGCAAGTTGTTTGTATCTTTTAACAGAATTTTGTGTGGACAAGTATCTTTGAGTGCATTTTAACACCTGGTAATAAAATTTTGATGTTCGATTCTTGGCATGTTTTTTTAAATCTAAAATTTTAAATGTTTCAAAAAAATATGTATTTATTAGTTATGTGTAAAAAAAGATAACAAACACCAAAAGACAGATATTTCTTTACATCCAATTATGTTTAGATCATTCGATATAAAGCATTGACTGATGACTGAGCAAAAGTATTTAAATTACTGCTAGAAGATTAATTTCTGCCCAGTCACATCCATTCCTCAATTTGACTGATTATTTTAATAATGTATTTCTATGTATTGCGAAGAAAGGTGGATTTTACATACAGTTTAACACAAAAAGTCTTTGTGAGTAATGAGTGTGAAGAAAAAGAATATTATTCTAGATCAGGGGTTCCCAACCTTTTTTGGCCCATCGCCCCTTTCGAAAGTTAAATCACACCTATCGCCCCCCACGTTCTTCCCTTAAAAACACAAATTAGATGACGCTGATTTTAGTGAAGATTAATGTTACTGAACGACTAATTTTAGTTTAAAGCTTCAAAAAGTGCATGATAAACCAATAAGTAGCTTTAAAACTGATTTTTTTTAAATTCTTAACCCCTCCCCCTCTCCCCCCCCCCCCAAAAAAAAGAAAGAACGTAATTTGAAGCGCTTTAATTAATCAACGTCATTTACATACTTAGCAAAAATAAGAATACTACATTTTTCACTAGCATGCTTTTTTTTTAAATTGAAATCTGGAAAAAATAAAAATTTTAACTGTTAAGATTTGTTTTTTTTAAGCATTTTAATGGCTGCCTTGTGCTTGATGGAACTCCATTAAAGCTTTGATGTTTGGCTTTATATTAGTGAGATTTAATCTGAGGTCCCCTTTGAGGCAGACGTCCAATCTATTTCTTTGCTTCGTGAGAAGCTGCACTACAGAGCTAAATCCTCTTTCAACTAAATATGTTGAGGGGAATGAGATGAGGAGCTGTTCAACTTTTTTCCAAAGTTGTGGGTAAGTACCCATAAGCTTCACCCAGACAAGTTCGTAACCGTATTGCTTGAAAGTAATTTTTGATTCACAATCAAATTTCAAATCCATAAACTCTGTCTGCAAAGAGTTTTCCAGTTCATTTAATCTTCAAAACTAAATGGGTCTAAAATCCAGTCAGGAATTTGTAAGTTGATCAAATCTGCAAACCTTGATTCCATGTTCTTTCTTAACTAATCAAGGTGATCAATAAAAATTAAAAAATTTTCTTCAGGAAGTTCATTATCCACTATTAAACTTTTTTTTAGAGTCGGAAACAGGATAAATTCTTTACGATCAATATTTGCCTTGTGGATTTCGAATTTGGCAATTAATGCTGAAATTATGCTTTTGACTTTGATGAGGTTCATCTTGTTTCCTTGAAGCTTAATGTTGACTTCGTTCATTTTTTCAAAAATATCTGTGAGATACGCAAGTCCCAATTTGTGCTGTTTCAAATTCTCACTTAAAGCAGGATCATGCAAGTCAAGAAACTCAGCTACAGAGTCGAAAAATTCAAAGAAACGGCGCAAACAGTTTCCTTTGGAAAGCCACCTCACAGACGTATGTAAAAGCAAGCGTTCGAATTTTTCATTATTTTCATGGCAAAGCTCTCGAAACAGGCGATCATTGAAAGAATTATCTTTGATTTTGTTAGTACCAGTAATGACTAATTGTAAGGTTTCGTGTAAAACACCACTTAATTTTTTTGCAGCCAAGTGTTGACGATGAATGACACAATGGATGGTAATCACTTCTGGCACTTCTTTTTTAAGGTGTGCAAGAAACCCAATATGACGACCCGCCATGGCAGGGGCACCATGTGCTGCGCAAGCACTTACATTTGTCAATGGAATTTCTATTTCTTCAAAACAATCCTTCACCACTTTAAAAATCGACGATCCCTTTGTATCAGTAATCAAAGTTCTGGCGAACAACATTTCCTCAGTTATCTCTTTCAGTTCATTAATAAACCTCACGTAAGCTAATAAAATAGCTCTGTTATCTGTCACAGTTGATTCATCAATCTGTAGTACAAATTTACTTTGTTTCAAAACATTTATGAGTTTGCACTGAACGTCAAGCAGCCTTTTCATCGATTCTCCTGTAAATTGTGTTGTTACTCAGGAGGAGAGATTGACTTATCTTTTTACTGAAGCCCTCACCAAGCAAAATTTCAACTATTTTTTGGGCAGCCGGTAGAATAAGATTTTCACCAATCGTATGAGGCTTACCACACTTTGCTATCAAAAGAGACACTTCGTAAGAAGCAAGAAGCCCTTTGTCAAGATCTGTTGCTTGTCTTCTAAGTAATTCAACCACCTTTGGCCGATTATCCGCTTTTGTTTTGAAGTCTTGAAAATAACTAAGAGGTTTATTTACTTTGTCACTATGTACTCTCGAAAAATGCTCTTTCATTCGCGAGGGCTTCATCGCTTAATCGCTAGAAAATATTTTATCGCACAAAAGACAACGCAGAAACTGCACATTTTGCGGTGACGTGACAAAACCAAATTTTAAATACTCTGCTGAATACTGCCGTCACTTCTTTTTCGAATTCATTTCGAACTTTCACACTACGAAACAGGCGCAATTAAACATAAATTCACTAAATTAAATCAAACAATAGAAACTACGTAAGGAGGTTTATGCGCTGATTGCAAGATTCTGAACGACAACTGATAAGTAAATGCAAAAATCCATTCCTACACATATCCATCCACCTTTCAGGCATTAAATATATGCTGGCGTCAACAGTCAGACAGTGCTTACAAAATTTTTTTTTTCTTCCTCGTGAAAACGGCAATAAAATAAAATATATTATTTTTCGCTTTTGGGATTTTTTTATCCGAACAGATTTGATTGAGCTGTAAATCATACATGCCTTATTTTCTAGGAACGACTTTCTTTGATTTGATATGTGCCATATATGCTTGGTTCGGTATTACACAACATTGGTATTCGGAAAGATATTTCTGAATTGTGTACCAATTTGTTTTAATAAATATAGTTTTTGAATGGTCAAGAATTTCCCATTACCAGGTATCCGAATACCGGTCGCCCCCCTATCGCCCCCGAGAAGAGTTCGATCGCCCCTTTGGGGGTGATCGCCCCCAGGTTGGGAATCACTGTTCTAGATCAAGGGCACCCATATAGGGGGCAAGGGGGGCTCGAGCCCCTTCCCCCTTACAAATTAGAACTTTCTTGTTTTTAGTACTTTTTTCTTTGCAAAAATGTAAAAATATTTCTACTCCACCCATTCACGAATAAGTGATTAAAAATGTCCAATTTTAATGACTCTAATCTGTCCTGAAATTGGTTTTCATGGGGAAAACATCATGCTAAACCATGGTTAAAATATCTGAGCCCCCCCCCCCTTAAAATTTTGCATATGTGCGCCCATGTTCCAGAAATCTACATCAAAGAAAGTGATGCAACAACTTATCTGCATCGTCCATCACCTTCTTACTTTGAGTCAGAATACGACTGCTTTTACTTACTCCTTGTACTGATGATATCAATACAAAAGCACAGGCCATATAGAATTGATGATAGGTCTAACGTTTTACTGTGCCCTGTGAGGATAAAATATGTTTCTAAAAGTGAAAAATTCTAATTTTGGAAACTAGTCTATACATAAGGAACAAAAATTCATAAATTACTGCTGTTTTTTTTATACAATACACATAATCTGCTATCACAATTTTTAAATTTTGTAACAATAAAGTAACTCGAAAAGATATTGATCACTTTATAAAATATAGTGCAAGAAAATATTATATTTGCCGTTATTATCTAAGGCTTCACACAAAATAGAACTTATGCAACACTCATCGACGTTTACCCTTATCGAATTGCAAATACATCAGCTGAGGTAAGTCCAAATACATGGAGTAATATTTCATGTAGTTTCATTCATTTGTAGTTTATTTATTGAGAAGATAATTCATAGATATTTTATAACAGATTTATAGTAGTTTCGGATTAAAATTTAATGTTTTCGGTACGTACTGTAAGTCAAAGTAGTGTGTAAATTCCTTTACTGATAGATAATCTTATCTTATTCTGATGTTTGTATTTATTTTGTACACACCTAAATTCTCATGCTGTGACTTCTTTTACGCGTGTTGGCATTTATTTTATTGAAAACGCAGTATAATAAACTTTATTTTGGAAAGGAGTTTCATTTTTTTGACTAAAATAAAAAATTGCGTTGTTAACGACTTCCTGTGAATGGTCCACTGAGATTTTTTTACCAGATGTTTTATCACACTAAGAGGTACCTGTGCACGAAATTTGGAAAAAATCGAATGTGGTATACTTTGAGTAAATTTCTGTTAAAGTTACTCCGTTATCGAATCAAAGAATTAAAAGCAAACCCTCACAGAAAAAAAAATTTAAATGAGTTATACAATATAAACTCGTTTTATTTCAGGTATAAATTATACTTAACAAAATAAAAAAAAATCAATACCCTGTGATAATTTGTTAATGAGTTATAGCCATTTATGCACGTCTTTGTGCCAATCAAAATGGAGGCAAAAAAAAATCATCTTGGCATATATTTAAAGGCTCGTAACGTTTCAACCCCTTTATAAATTTCAAAAAAAAAAAATTATATTTTCATAATCAGCATCAAAAAATCTACAAGTGCACCAAATTTGAACAAAATCGGAGATGGTGGGTGGCATTTTCAAAAAATCCAGGAAAATGTGACTTGGAATGACCCTGCTTTGTTTGAAAGGTGCTGCTACTTTATTTGTTAGTTTATTTAGTTTTACGCATCTAATGGAGTCGTTTCCAGAATTTTAAAAGTATTTTTATCTGAAAGAACATGCTTAAAAATATAGGATCTAACCATTTTTTAAATAATTTGTTTAAATTTAATATTTTTTAAAAAAAAGTTAAATCTGTGCGCTTTCATTGTTTTTATTTCTTGCCGATGACATTACAAATGATGAAATGCCATTCTGTATTGCCATTCACAGAGCAAAATATTTAATTCGCATCTTTACTCACGTGTATTGGCAACGATATGGTTGATAGCAAGCCTAGAGCGCAATTTTAATTCGCCTCTTGATTATCATAGCGTGAAAACGTGGTACAAAATGCGTCAAAGAGCATCATTTGTGACGTCATCAAGACCACGCCTTGTTTGCAAAATCGGACATTTTAAAAAAGTAAAAAAAAAATAACTATTGGGAAAATGAAAGAATTTTCTGGGTCCATGTTATTTTTATTTATTTATTTATTTATTTTTACTAATTAATTAATTAATAATTTTTTTTTTGCTTATTCTATCGATTACAGTGACTAAAAGTAGGGGAGACCGGGGTTAGTTGTTACAATTTTTTTCAATATTTTTTTACGCTAAACTATTTCAATTATTTACACGCGTGAAACTTTAAAATGCATCTAGACTGTTTAACATTCATAACCTATCTTTTAAAAAATGATTAGAAGCCACTACTCCAAAATATTTCAAGTTTTTTGAATAGGTGTAGATTTTAACAACTTATCCCACCAAGGGGCATGTTGTTACAGTATATGGGGTTAGTTGTTACATGAGACATATTTTAGTAATGAAATGAATTTAACACATTTTCTTTTTTATTCTGTTAAATTTTAAGAATTCTTAAACACGTCAAAAATCAAAAACTTTTTGGCTTTACAGATTTACTTCATTAATGACTTATTCTAATAATCTATCATCATCATTATCATTGCCCGAATTAAAATTTTTATAAGCATATAATTTATCAAACTTAGCACATCGGTCATGTGCCCATTTGTCACAATTACGACATTGAAGTCGTTTAGTTGGTTTTTTGGATTCTGAGTACGGTTTAGAGCACTCGATGCAGAACCAGTCTTCATCATCTTCATCCGAAGGACGCACTGTTTGGACGCACTTTTTTGCATTTTTTCCCCCTTTGTGTCTGTTGATTTCGTCTCTGTTAGACACAATTTCTTTTTCACAGATTTTTGTTTCCCAGCTGGTGTATCTTCTTTACTGGTGTATCTGTTGAAGTGGCGCTGACCTATGGTTTCATCTTGCGAACCGTCTTCATTTCTGCACTGCCTGCAGCGTTGGAGAAAGACCTACATTCGAATAATACATTATTTATTATTATTATCATTGTTATAATTATTCTTATTATTTATTCATTCATACATATTAACAATAAATTAAATCATAGAATGAAAGAAATCAGAATTATTATTATTATTACTATCGTCATGTAACTACAGTATTTTATATGAATTAAATCATGCAATAAAACAGATCAGAAATACTACTTACCACCACTAGCATTTTACATCTTACTGCAGAATCTCTCTAGTGTCATGAAATTCATCGGCTGCCTTTCGTAATGAACTACCTGCAATTACTTCTTTAGCCACATCCTTGTATGTTTCTTTAGGTGTTTTGCCGCTGTCTGTCTTGTTTTTATAGTACCCTGCCATATCAGATTTAAAAAAATAACAATAATATTAAATAAAAACTTACATGGGGCAAGTTGTTACTTGTATCAACTAACCGCAACAGAATTGTAACAACTTGCCATACGACGCCACTTTAGTTCTTGGCACATATTACTGGTATTATATCTTTGTATAAAACTTTTAAATATGTTAGCACTTACCTAAAACTTACCTAAAAATGTAAGTTTTCACGTGGTATAGAAATAAATTCGTTATCTACAATGGTTTCGTCACAAGTAGAAAAATAATAGCCGAAAGAAAAATTACTTCCAGACTCAAAAAACCGTTTTCCTTGAGTACTCTCTATGCTACTGACTGCAAGCCCTCCAAAAATTGTCAGGGAATGCAGATGGATGAGTGCTATCATCTACTGCAAGGAAAGTCAGTTTCTCCTGGCAGTTAATTTTAAATTCGAATGTAACAACTTACCCCGTGTAACAACTAACCCCGGTCTCCCCTACTACTTTTGATTGGCGGGAAAAAGCCCCATTCTTTAGATGAGCGAGGCATATTTTATTTCTAGAAAACATCTTAAAACATAAAAAAAATTATACTTGAAATAATTTGCGATTTTAACTAATTTTGGGAATATTGATCAGATACTAGAAAGTGGATATTGGTATACGGGAAAGTAGGCTCGTTTAGTTCTAGACGGAACTTCTTGTTAAACAATGTATGCACGTACATTCACAAGCAAACGACTAACCGACAAATTTAAACTGCCTTTTTTCATTTGATTCAACACATCTTGCAAAGTATTTGACGGCTTATTAAAACTGAAACCGTAAGTTTGTAAAGAATATAACATTCCTAAAATTAAAATATAACCTACTATGATAATCATCGTTTAAGTATTTTTTAAATTTTAAGTTACACTTTTTGTAGCTAATTGATCTTGTAAAAAAATCTTAAACTCTTATTAACTTCCTATTATCTATAATTTTGTAAATAAAACCACTTTTCAAAAATTTTTGACTTAAACAGTTACTTGCATCGCTACTTGGTGTTTTTATTTTGACATAAAAAAAATTTATACTGAAATTGCGCGTTTATTAACTCTTTTTTTTTCTTTTGTTCGTAACCATAAAGAAACAGAACAAAAATAAATGTTAAATTTTCTTTACCTTTTACAAATTGATTATACAGCAAAATATACTAAGAAACATATTAAGTTTTATTTTTAGAACGTTATTTTCTTTCTTAGTTCAAATTTAACTTTGCTGAAAAGACAAGTAAGAGGATATTTTTATCGAAATGTTAACCTAATATTAAACTTATTTTCCCCCTTTAATTTGATGATTTTTAAACTGAACAAATTATTAGAATAGGAAGGTGCAGGGGAAAAAATAAAAGAGCATAGTTGGCTTTTTCCTTTATTTCTTTTTTTTTTTCCTTTTTTTATTTTTTTATTTTTTTTTTTTATTTATTTTTTTTTTATTTTTTAGAGAGGAAGCAATGCAATACTTCCGAAAAAGGGGGAAGTGGATATTAGGATCAAATAATTGACTCCGCTAAAAATACACTAAAATTTAAATCATCAGTCAAGTATATAAAACAGAATTAAAAATTTGAAATCATCGGTAAAACATATAAAATCGAAAATAAAATCTAAACTCATCAGTAAAGTACAGTGCTGGCAAAAAAAAATCTTTACATTTGGTTGGCAGTTAAAAACTTCATATGCAAACTTCTTGGCATGATTTTATTGGCATGCACCCTAGCGATTTCTCCACAAATTCTTTTGTAATGTAGATAGTATGTCAAGTTTTATGTTCTGAAGTAATGCTTAATAAACTAAACAAGAAAGTGCTTATTGCAGATACAAATTACATTACCAACCACAATCACTAATGCATCTTCATAGCTGCAACGTATGCCAAATTCATCATAAAGCATGCTCTTTCAGAAAAACAATACTTTTAAAATTTTAGAAACGACCCCATTATATCTGTTTATTATGCGGTATATTGCAATAAGTATTAAAATCTCTCCACAAATTCTTTTGTAATGTAGATGGTATGTCAAGCTTTATGTTCTGAAATAATGCTTAATAAATTAAACAAGAAAGAGCTTATTGCAGATGCAAATTACATTACCAATCACAATCACTAATGCATCTTCATAGCTGCACCTGCAACGTATGCCAAATTCATCATAACCATGATATTCCAGGCCCCACAATGTATGCCCGTAAAAATTTTTAGGTCCAGAGATTTTCTCTTTAGAATCTTGATCTGTAGGTGTTCCAATGTGAGAATATCTTGGGTAGACATGTTGAATCCTGCGCAAAATAATTTTACAGGCCATCACAGATAGCGGCCATTTTGGTTCACTTGCTCATTACGTTTTTCGCAACGTGCGTACATATAAATTTAATTTTAGTTTTGAACTGAGATTTTTGGGTCTAGAAAGTCATTTAATGTAATGGTTACGTCATAAAAGTGGCTCTGGCTGTTTCCACAATTTTTACGTGAGATATCTCTGACGTTTTTTATTTAACATTCTGGTTACTTAATATTGTACAAAAATTAATAATTGTGAATGAAACCAAACGATTTTGAGGTGTAAAATCTTTTGTGTAAATATATATTTTTCAAGGTTACTAGCGTAGACAGCCATACCTTCTGCAGAAAGTTTTTTGATCAAAAATACCTTCTCTGAAGGGGTTTTTTGATGAAAAAACCTTCTGAATGGGATTTTCGATCAAAAATACCCTTCTGGATGGGTTTTTTTTTGATCAAAAATACCTTCTGAAGGGGATTTTATGATAAAAAATACATTACGAAGGGGTTTTTTGATCAAAACAGCTTTTTCATATGCATAAGCTACTATATTAGAATTTGCATTTATGTTAAAACCAATGACTCTGGGGGTGTTTTCACCCCCTCCCCTCCTTCAATGCGCCACTGTTCAAGGTTATTTATCGTCTGCTATGAAAGTAATTGTTTTCGAGTAAAAATATTCCACAGTTACAAAAACTTTTTGTTTCTTTTTTTTCTGTGACAGTAACTATTTAAGCAATGGCTGATATTTCTAAACTGAATTCAGAAAGTTTTGGTGTGCAATTGAACACATCTGAAGAGAGTTTTGACGAACGAAAATGTGTTATATGTCAAAAGGAATCAAGAGAAAAATTATGTTCTCTGGACAAAAACGAGTTCGTGAAGCTGCTGAAATACGCAAAGACGCAATATTGAAAAACGCTGCAAGAAACTATAGTGTGTCATTACAGCATCGAGTGCTACAAGTAAGAAATACACGAGGAAAAATGGTAGAAAAAATGCAAATACAACTTATTTTGAAAGTGAAAACAAAGTTTTAAAAAAATCAGAAAGTAATAAAGGAGGTTCAAATCAAGACGAAGTTTGTGACAGAGTAGCAGATCAAGGGATATGAATGTTTCTGCTGCGAATTTATATGCACATCCAAGCTGTATCAGTTCTTATATTCGAAAGTATGAGCAAGAAACCAGTACGTACTCTGCGCAACATCTATCCTCAAAATTTGAACTGTTTAAAAAGACAAATGAAATATTAAAGCCTCTTTTAAATGCTGGGCAAGGATTTATTCTTTCAGAAATAAAAGAACTGATGCTCAATAATGCTCAATTTAGCTGAAAATGCATTGGTTTATGTTAATGAAATAAACTTATTCCTCGTAATAACGTATAATGAAAGAATTATTTTCTGTGCTTCCGAAAGAAAGAATGAACCTTTGTTGGTTTTTTCTAATCATTTTTCTCCAAAAGTACTTGCTGCTGCTATTCGCTCACAAGAAGCTGTGAAGACTGCAGAATGCATCTTGAGAAAATCATTATAAGATGTTGATTTTAAACTACAAGAGAAGTTCTGCGATGTGAGTAAAGATGGTTCAGGATGCTCTTGGGTCAAAGAATGAGGTAAAAAGTCAAATAATGATTCAATCGCTACGCACAAATATTGAAAGCTTGAAAACAGAATTTGTTGTTTTTGTTAAGGAATGTAGCGATAAATCGGAACTGTGCAGCTACTACGAAGTTTTTCGTTCACTGGTATCACTTGTAAAACACTTGATTATTGCTAATCTCGAAGAAAATTAAAAATTATATGTTCAAACTGTTGCGTTACTATTTCCAGTCTTTCGTGAATTTGACTGCATAAATTATCTACTATATGCAATATGGTACATAGAGAGGTCGCGTGAAAATGAGTGTCCCTATCTGTAGGAAAATTCATTCAAGGTAAATTTGTTATGTAAGAAAAAAGAATTGTATATTCAATGCTGTGAAGCCAGACATGAAGTTGGAACAAACGATTCAACGGTCCCAGAAAAGTGCAATAAGAATTGCCGGACAGACGAGAAAAAACATGTTGCCGAGTGGCATTTAGAGTATCATGAAATTTGAATGATATGCAATGTGTTTCGTGGTCTTACGAAATATCATTTAATGGATCCCTGTGAGAGTGTTCCGCTCCATTATTTTTCTATGCAATCGTAGGGAGTATTTTGATGAAAATTTCAAAAGACTTGTTGATATTTTATGTATTAACATATAAATTCCTATGAGATTTCTGAAACAGTGCAACTTGACAACTTTCTCACTATACAATTTGTGAATAGTGTCAAGCCTTCTCAGTATCATGAATCATTCATCAGAACAGTATCGTTAGTTTAAACAGGAGACATTTGTTTCAAAAATTGTCTGATTTACTTTCAAAATTCAACCTACCATGTTTGATGCACACAGTTCTTCACAAAACACCACTTCTAAGCTAATATGGAAGAATCAACTTTAACAAGGGTACATAGACATGGAAATAGTGGAAGAAAGGAGAGAATGCATTAAAAATATTTTAACTCATGACTTGTTTCCAACGAACACATTATGTGATGGTGATTCTCCTACCAAGCTAGATATTATCGTTCCACAATTGCGGAAATATCTGTTGTCAAAACATTTTCTATTTAGCAAAGTATCCCCGATGAAAACTGCCCTCGTTATCTATTTCATGTCACAAGTCCGCTAGATAAAGAATGATTTTTCAGAAGTTATAAGCAATGTTCTGCACGGTTCTGTATGCTGCAGCATTCTGTGAAAAGATCTGAAAGGAAAGAGAATGCACTAAGGGCACGATAAGCCTTGCTATTATTGACAGAAAAACACTAGTTCCTATGCAAGTAGAAAAATTCTGGTCTTCAGTATCAAATAAGGAAAATTTACAGTAACTAGCACGCAAGGAAATAGAGGAAATGTCCAAAAATGCTATATTTTCAGCGATGGCTAGCGGTTTCAGAGTTGATGAAGAAGCAACCTGCAATACTTTTCATAGAAGATTTGAGACAGATCTTTGAAGTACTTAATTGGCATAACTCATTAGGAGAAGCAGATCTACGAATTTTTCCACACATAGACTGGGCTGATAGAAATGGTTCAAAAAGAGTGGTTGTAGTATCAAATGATACAGACGTCGTAGTGCAATAACATGCAATGCAAAAACAGATCATAACCTTTTTTAAATGTAACTAATCTTGTATTTTTCGTTTATTTTATTGTTAAAGAAACATGTATGTGATAAACACGAGTTTAAAATGAGCATTTTGGATTAGTTATTAATTTTTGTACATTTTTTAGTAACCAGAATATTCAACAAATGTCAGAGATATCTCCACGTAAAATTTTAGAAACAGCCAGAGCGGTTTTTATGACATAAATAATACATTAATTGACTTCCTACACTCCAAAAACTGCAATTCAAAACTAAAAACTAGTATGTTGTGGCCATCACGAACCTTTCTTCTATATTTTTCTTTTTTTTTTTTCTGATCCCTCCCCATGCTTGACGAGGAAGCAATATTCCCAACAAAAACAAAATTACACATGCAAAAACTTGACGACCATCCCAATGTCTGAATTATTGCAAAAGCAAAGCAAAGAGCGAAAATTGAAAGTTATTTTAAAAGCCTTGCTTGAATTAATTACAAATATTTTATTTGTTAACAAACATAAGATGGCAACAGTTAAAAATTTTAAATCATTGAGATAATATTTCCTATCATTTCCATACAATTAAAATCACGAGAAATATGCAGACGACAATCTATTACGATTTATCTTTCTTATTGCATTAATAAAAATATTTTTATTCGCAAAAAAAAAAAAAAATCAACACCTCTTGGAGCGATCGGCGTCAAAATTGAACCAAAGCCTGTTTACATATGGATTCACATATATTCCAAATTTCAACCAGAACGTAGCATTACTTCTTGAGATAGGACACTCACAATGGAAAAAAAGAACGGGCGTTTGCGCTACCCCCCTTTTTAGCTGTTGACACCAAAACAAAATCAGCTCTTATAACTACTAAGGGCTACTTGCCGATAAATTTTTCTTTCAGTCCGTTCATTATTTCTTGAGATACAGCAGTCACAATTGACGACAAAAAACGTTCTATAGCTCAACCCCCGTTTGAGTTATTGACACCAAAATTGAATCAGCACCTGTTCCTGTTAATGGCAATATATGGACCAAATTTTGTTTGATTCCGCCAGTTACTTCCTGAGGAATAGCAATCACGCGTAACTCAAAAAACGTCCCATTGCTCCACCCCCCTTAGAGGAATTCGCGCCAAAAACCAATGGGCACAAGTTCACATAGGGGCACATATGTGTACCAAGTTTCGTTCGATTTCATGCGGTAGTTTTTGCTGTAGAGCGGCCACAAAAAACTGGTCACACACAGACGTGACACACATACACACACACACACACACACACACACACACATACACACACACACATACAGACAGACAGACATTTTCCAAAAATAGTCGAAATGGACTCAGCACACCTCAAAACGTTCGAATCCGTCGAAATTCGAAATTCGAAAATTTGCACGAATCCAATACTTTCTTCTACATATTAGATATAGAAGAAAGTAAAAAGGGGGTAGAGCAATCACCCGTTCCTTTTTTCCATTTTGAGTGCCCTATCTCAAGAAGTAATGCTACGTTCTAGTTGAAATTTGGAATATAATGTGAATCCATATGTAAACAGGCTTTGGTTCAATTTTGACGCCGATCGCACCAAGAGGTGTTGATTTTTTTTTTTTTTTTTTTTTTTGGCGAATAAAAATATTTTCATTAATGCAACAATAAGAAAGATAAATCGTAATAGATTGTCGTCTGCGTATTTCTCGTGATTTTAATTGTATGGAAATGATCGGAAATATTATCTCAATGATTTAAAATTTTTAACTGCTGCCATCTTATGTTTGTTAACAAATAAAATATTTGTAATTAATTCAAGCAAGGCTTTTAAAATAACTTTCAATTTTCGCTCTTTGCTTTGCTTTTGCAATAATTCAGACATTGGGATAGTCGTCAAGTTTTTGCATGTGTAATTTTGTTTTTGTTGGGAATATTGCTTCCTCGTCAAGCATGGGGAGGGATCAGAAAAAAAAAAAAATATATATATAGAAGAAAGTTTCGTGATGGCCACAACATACTAGTTTTTTTTCTCCTTGAGCCTGTGTGCCTTCGTTTTTTTTTTTTTTTTTTTTTTTTTTTTGTGCCCGCGAACGTGTTTACCTTTTTTCTTTCTTTTTTTCTTGCACCCTCGAACCATTTTTTTAAATTATTTTATTTGCTTATTCGAACGTCGGAGCCTTCGGATTTTTTCTTCTTTTCTTTGTTTTTGTGCCTTCGGATCTGTGCGCCTTTATTTCTTTATTTCTTTTCCTCCCTCAAACCTGTGCAACTTATTGTTTTTCCCTCTCTTTTTTTGCCCTCAAAACTGTGCGCCTTCGTGGTTTTTTTTTTTTTTTTTTTTTTGCTACCTCTAACCTATGAGACTTGAGTTTTTTCTCTCTCTCTTTTTTTTTTTTTTTTACTCCCTTGAACATGAGCGTCTTTATGCTTTTTTTATACCCTCAAACCTTTTATTTATTTATTTATTTATTTATTTGCGTTCTCAAGCCTCTGAGCTTCATTGTTTTTTTTTTCCTTCGTGCCCTCGAACCTGTGTGCGTTTTTCCCCCCTCCTCCGAATTTTTTTTCAAAATTCTGTTTTATTTTACTTTATTTGCGTTCTCAAACGTATGCGGCTCTCCCCTCCCCCTTTTTTTTTACTCCTTTGAACCTGTGCGTCTTTTTTTTTTTTCGCCCTCAAAAACTGCGCATTTGTGTGTGCGTGATTTTTTTATTTATTTATTTTTTATTTTTTTTTGCGCCCTTTGGGAGTCAAGGTTGACGCCCTCTTGGGGGACCCAGTCCGCCTTTGTACACATTTTAGTGAAGTAAATCTTGAAGAAGACATACCTTTAGGGCTGTCCTGTACCCAAATGCTTGCTGATTACAGCTGGACATTTAAGAGAGATGTTCCTGTAGTCAAATACAGAAACAAATGAACGATCGCTAAGTTTTTGATTCATTTTTAGCATTGATAATGCATGTAAAATGTATGTAAATATATACAGAAACTCTTTCCTCTCTAGGAGAGGAGAAAAACTCTTTAAATGTTTGAATTCAGCGCATTTACATAAAGATCATTTATTTTTATGCGCAGAGAAATTAGTGGATGTTATTTTAAATATTTTTAATGCTTCTTATAGCTCGGGGACAATGCCAGAGGAATAGAAGCTGGCTAATATTAAGAC
Source organism: Uloborus diversus (assembly GCF_026930045.1). Lineage (NCBI taxonomy): Eukaryota > Metazoa > Arthropoda > Arachnida > Araneae > Uloboridae > Uloborus > Uloborus diversus. The sequence continues at coordinate 135,926,733 of NC_072731.1, forward strand.
GCTCTTCAAGTAAGGGTCTATAGGTAAAGCAGGCAATTATCGACCTTTAAGTCTGACTTTAGTAATTTGTAAAATTTTTGAAAATTGGATCAAAATTAAGATTATGAATTTCTTAGAGACTAATAGTCAGTTGACTATTTTGCAATATGGTTTCAGGAAAGGTAGATTGTGTGCTACTAATTTATTGAATTTCTATGACAAGGTTACCTTAGCTTTAGATAACAAAAAGTATGTGGATGTTGTTTATATTGATTTTCAAAAAGCTTTTGATAAGGTATCGCATGTTGCTTTTCTCAGTAAACTAGCAAATATAGGAATAGGAGGAAAAACCTTACTTTGGGCTAGGAATTGGCTGACTGGAAGGAAATAAAGAGTAGCTGTGAGAGGAAATCATTATAAATGGAGTGATGTTTTAAGTGGGATTCCTCAGTGATCAGTTTTAGAGGATCTTCTGTTTATTATTTTTATGAATGACATTGATGAAAATATTTCTGGAAACATTAATTGCTTTGCTGATGGTGTAAAAGTTATGGGGAGTGTAGAGAATGAGAAACAAGTAAAACAGCTTCAAGAGAATTTAGATCATATCACTAAATGTGCGGATAGGTGGGGTATGTTAGTTAATGTAGGGAAATGTCAAGTGCTACACTTAGGTCATGGAAATAAGCTTTCAAGTTATTATGTACTGGGTTCGGTCATTACTCAGGCAGAAAACGTTATTGATATGGGTATCTTAATAAATCAGGATTTCAAGTTTAGTCAACAGTGCAACATTGCAAGTAACAAAGCCAACAGAATGCTTGGGTTTATCAACAGATCTATTTCAAACAAATTGAAGAAAGTTCTTCTGCCGTTATATAGGAGTTTAGTAAGAGCTCATTTGGAGTATGCTGTTCAGTTTTGGTCTTCTTATCACAGGAAAGATATTTCTGTGTTGGAAAGGATTCAAAGAAGGGTTACTAGACTAGTAAGAGGACTTTCAGATTTATACTATGATAACAGACTTAATAGGCTTAATATGTATAGCCTGGAGCAAAGGAGGACCAGAGAGGACATGATTCAGCTGTTTAAATTTATCAAAATGAAAGATGCTAACGGGTTAAATTTTCTCGCGGAAAGCAAGACAAGGGGACATTGTTTTAAGCTATTCAAAACTCAGCCTAACCTGGATATTAGGAAAAATTACTTCTTTAGTAGGGTCGTGGGCACTTGGAACAGCTTACCGGAAGAGGAGTAATGAGCAATGAGGTGGATAGCTTTAGGAGGGCCATTGATCTTCATTGGTTACTTTTAAACTGACTAGGACTAGCCTAACTGGGACCAGAGCCTGTTGCGGCTCGTCACATTTGTGTTTGTATTTGTATTATAGACTAGTGTAATCGTTGCAACAGTATTTATTCAGTTGGGGCGTGATTTTCAACAGCCACCTTAGAGCGAAAGTAAACCTCGAACACAAGCGTGGTTAAAAACTATTGTAAAAATGTGAAAATTTCCAAATTTTGACAAACTTAAAAGCAGATGCGCAATTGGAAGATATAAACCAATTTTAGCTGTTTTTTCTTTTCACTCCTTTTTAGTTTCCCAAATTCGCAACTGTTCCGTAGTATTTCAACATGGAAGAGAAAAACGTTTCTTTTTCTACCCACCTTAATGAACAAGGTGGTCGAAAAGATGGTTTTGATGATTTTAAACAGTGCAGTTTCAGTTCACGATTACTGTTTGAGCAAACAAATTTCGAAATTTTTGTATTGTAAAACAAGAGGAGGAAATCCCACATTTTCCTTGCATAAATTGATCAGCGTATTGAAAAACCACAAATGACGTTGAAAAGATTGGCTTGTGATGTTTTGCAGTTTGATTTTGCGGGAAAAAAAATCCCCCCCCCCCTCCCTCCCATTCTTCTTCTTTAAACAAAACAAAAAAAAAATCTTTCCAATGTAATGGACTTTACAACATCTAATCAATGATTTTAACTTTCATCACAACTGCACTTTCAAAAATACTATTAACTTTTTTTCATGACACAGGTTTAAATACAAAGCATCTAAAAAAAAAAAAAAAATATCGAACGCAAAATATCGATGCCAAACATTAAACAAAAAAAAAAAAAAACATCGATACATGTACGGTAATTACACCAATGTTTCGCAAACATTGAAATCGATGTCGTATCCCAACCCGAAATATTTATCGTAGGTATCTTCAACAACTCAGCTCATACAACACATGACTCACTGATCAATAAACCCAAGATTCGTGTTCAGCCCAGTCGAAGACAGAATGTCCAGAGGTAATTGACTGCAAACGCGGATCCAAGACTGACTCATTTCGATTTTCCAGAATAAAAATAAAAATAAAGCAACGAACCTGTTGATATTCTGTTTTTTTGCTGCGCGGGCGCCTCTCGTTTGACATCATACTGCTCTACTGACCTAGAAGTGCGGTTGTCGCCCTGCTCATCTTCAACCATTAGAAGGATTAAGCAAAATAAATAATTTTAGTTCGGGCGAGAGAAGTTAGCAGACAATGGAACTGAATGTATTCGATTTGGAATGCATAATCTTGAATTATTCGTCTCGACTAGGTTGTGTACTTTTTCTTTTCAACGAATTGTCCTGAAGCAAATTTGGCTAGCTTCAAATAGGTCTTGCTTTGATGCAATGTTATTCAATTAACGTTATTCATAAATATCTGAAAATGTATTTTAAGGACTATTCGGGTAATTAGTGTCAATTTCGAAACAGCCTGATCTCCAAACGCTAATTTACATGGAATGCGGCTGAGTTAAAACTTCTTTATATTGAAAAAGGTTTATGTTTTTATTGCATGTATGTCTTTAATCTCTTTCATTCCCCTTTTGTATGGTGTTGCTTGTTGAGAATTTAATTCCGAACAAATGTAGGTGTTTGCCTAGAAATGCTCAAAGCTTCGTTTTGAAAAAATATGAACTATAATCTAATCATCTCAAGGTAACGAAAAATGCCTTGCTGAAAAAGATTACTTGAAATAAAGACTATATTTACCATCTCAAGGAACCACTGGAAAAAAAATAAACCAACAAATTACATCGTAGACCTAAAAAATATATAAAAAATTATATACGTTGGCTGTCCTAAAAAAATAAATAAATAAAAAGAAAAGAAAAAAAAACGAAAGTCGATTTTTCAAGTCACACACCCTCTTGAATTTTTTCTTTTAGGTCAAAACAATTGCAAAAAAAGTTTCATATAATTTGAACAACGGAAACCCTTGGCGACTTGCGTTTGAAAGTATAAACCAGCACTGTGTACTAGGCCGAATTGAAAAAAAAAAAAAATCCGAAGTTCGAAATTTTATGTTGATAAAACAATGCCTCTATAGCCCCACATGTACCACAAAAATATTTATCCAAATCAAAAAATATTTAGGTGCCCAGCAAGAGGCCTAAAATTTATAATTTTCTTCAAAAAATTGATTTTTTTTTATTTATCTTTTCAAAAATTACATATATATTTAAATAAAATATCAAGTTCAAAAATTATTAGTGAACACATTTTCAAATCAATATTCGCAAATAAATAATAAAAAAAATAGTACATTTAAAATGAAAAATGTAACTTAAAATTGAAAAAATCTATATTTTGAGTACCATGTGGGAGATTTAAATGTTGCAAGAGAGCAAAAATTTCTATTTAACGCCAATTATCGACTTTACTCATTTAAATTCTTTAACTTGATAGTTTCTTAAAATTTAGCTTACATTTTAAAGAAATATATAGAAAAAAAATCAATTTTTTGAAGAAAATTACAAATTTTAGGCCTCCTGCTAGACACCTAAATATTTTTTGATTTGGATAAATATTTTTGCGGTGCATGTGGGGCTATAGGGGCATTATTTTATCTACATCAAATTCCAAACTTCCAAAAAAAAATTTTTCTTCGATTTGGCCAAGTACACAGTGCTAGTGCACACTTTCAGGCACAAGTTGGCACGGGTTGCCCTTGTTCAAACTGTATGAAACTTTTTTGACAAATGTTTTGACCTAAAAGGAAAAAAAAAAGAGGGTGTCGACTTGAAAATCCGACTTTCGGTTTTTAGGACACCCTAACGACACCCTGTTTCGAGTTAATATGTCGCCCTTTTTTCCATGCGAACGAATTTTGGAATCCTCGGAAACAACATTCGTCACATCATGACTGCTGCTTCAAGATCAGGAGCTCAGAATCTTTATCAGAAAAAAGCTTACTGTTGTGAACTTATATGTTAAATTTACAAAATTAAAAAATAAATCTACCTTCCGCTTACGAATTAAGTCATCTATGAAACACACTCAAAAGGAGGATTAAGGACGATGTTTTTCGGGTGCTGTCTCGTCGAGGACGTTTTCGCTAAAAGAGACTCTTCGTAATGTTGTCTACTGTCGCCAAACTTTTTGACGCCTAACATTTGGTGCTAAAGTTTATCTCGTTTGCCGATACAGTCAAACTCATTTATAATGAACCCTGATTAGCGAGAACTCTTGGATTTAGCGAGGGAATCAGCCAGATTTGGTTGGTACAGTGTTGTCTATAGAACATAACTCGTTTTTTGCGAGCAACCTCGCTTGAAGCGAGCAAAATTTTTGCATTTCATTAAATTTCTGCTAATTCCACCTCAAAAAAGGTTATCTTTCGAAAAATTCCATAAACATTTTGGATTTAGCCGAAAGTTATATATAAGACATAAATCCTGAGAACAACAGCCCTCGACATACTCAATGGCTTCTAAAATGCATACAAACTTCAAACTGTTTTGAAGCAACGGACGTAAATGACGATGTTTTTCGGGTTACATTTTCCTCAAAAACAGTTCAAAGCAAATAACCAACTTCTTTGGTACTATACAGAAATATAAAAACAATTAAGATTTTTTCACGAACCCGTTTTTTACGAGCACTCGTTTATAACGAGCAAATTTCGTGGCCCCTTCGCGATCGTTATAAGCGAGTTCGACTGTATTACCAGAATAAAACGATTACTTCCCAAAATTTACCAACCCCCCCCCCTCAAAAAAAATCTCAATTATCGAATTATCCCCTCTTTTTTGCTTAGCAGTTCTATGGAGATCTTGCCGTTTTAGATATCTATAGACAGCTGGAAAGTAGTGATGGGCATAATCGAGATCTTTTGATAATCGAGATCTCGGGAATCGAGTACTTCTGATAATCGAGTGATTGCTAATCGAGATCTTTTCAAGTCGATCACTCGAGTGATTGATAATCGAGATCTTTTGAATTCGAGAACTCGAGCGATTGACTTCTCGAGATCTTTGGAATCGAGTACTCGAGCGATTGACTTCTCGAGATCTTTGGAATCAAGTACTCGAGCGATTGACTTCTCGAGATCTTTTGAATCGAGTACTCGAGCAATGGACTTCTCGAGATCTTTTAAATCGAGATCTCGAGATGTTTTAAATCGAGATCTCGAGATGTTTTTAATCGAGATCTCGAGATGTTTTTAATCGAGATCTCGAGATGTTTCAAATCGAGATCTCGAGACGTTTGAATCGAGTACTCAAGTAGTTCATTTTCTGAGCTTTTCCAGAATTGAGTAGACTGCTACAAGGGCGCCCCACTATAAGGGGGAGGGGGCATGATGCGGCCTGCGCCATTGGCCGGTTTTTTCAGAGTGTTTTTTATCTCATTTTCGGGTGGGGTGGGGTGGGGGCATGGCGCAGCCTGTGCCATTAAAATTTTTAGGGCTGGGTTTTTGAGAGGGTTCTTTAAATCTCATTTTCGGGAGGGGGTGGGGGGTCCATGGCGCTGCCTGCGAAACCGAATTTCTATAAAAGTGGTTTTTTGAGAGGGTTTTTTAAATCGCATTTTGGGAGGGGGGAGCTCTTTCTAGACGGATGCTCCGTAACATTTGAGAGGGTGCACCATCGCCCTGCGAAGGGGGGGGGGGTGGATACCTTTGACTTTTGGAACAGTTGAATTCCCGAGTTGTATTGGCAGGGGTGCGCTCGAAATAGGAATGTGCCATCAAGCCTATCATTTAGGGGTATAATAAGGGGCGAACCCCCCTGGCTTTTAGAAGTTATTGTACTCATATAAATGAAATTCTTACTCTTATTCGGCATAATATGCAACTCGTAGGATACTCTTTAATCCCTCCTCCTCTCTTGTAAAGTTCGAAATAACGGCCTGCCCCCCTCCCCCAATTCCTTGAAAAAATCTAGTTTTTACGTTTCAGTGGGTCTAGTTTTTTTGTTGTTTTCCGAAAAAATGAGCAGATACACCCTTGCCCCCCTACCCTCCGGAAAAGTTCGAAACGCAAGACTGTTTTAGGGGGTCAATTTGATAGATTTTAGTCTTCATTTAGGGGTCGCAATCCTTGGGGGATGCTGGTTCGACGAGATTCCCTGTTAGCTTGTCAGAAACTAGGAGTTCGGTATTTGGGCGACCCGGCTCGGACTAGTATAAACTTTTATAGGTTTATTGGTAGCGGCTAGAAAACTGTCAATGTGCCCTTGACTGTTGGTAGCCCTCAGGGGACGCCCCGTAGCGATTGAAATGGTATCACCCCCCTCCCCCTTTCATTTCAATTTCTGTAACGGATTGATTCCTCATTTTTTTTTTTTTTTTTTTTTTTTTTTACATTCATTTTGAGTGATTTATTCGAACGGTCATGTATTTAAACTAATGATTCTCAGATATCACGTGGTTATTTCAAATGGTTTCGGGCACTCAAACACAAAGTTAATATTGTAAACAAGTAGGGGAATCGTTGCTCTCTCTGCGCAAAAGGACTCACTTATTCTTATTTATTGCTTTGCTTTTTTTTATGTTCTTGTTATTAGTGGAATTATATTTATCTGACTGATACATGCGGAGGGCGGGTAAAATATTTCTGACTGCGTTTTCCAGCAGATTGGGATTCCCGGTGCATTGAAAGTTATAAGTGTGGCTTGAATTGCATTGAAGTTCATGATTATTTTTTTTCTTTCTTGATTCGCTCTTTGTTATTTTTCTTTTTCATTCGCTGACTTGGGAAATATGTAATAACAGTATAAAAGTGTAGGGAGTAAAGTTGAAATATTTCTGAGTGCATTAAAAAGAAATATGGAAGTTTGTCGTGTGGAATTAATATTAGCTTCCACTCTTTGGCCCATTTTTTTAAAAATAAAAATAACATTTTGTACAGATTTTTTTTTCTTTCAAATTCCATACGTAAGATATTTATGACTTTTGTGCGTAGCATTTATTTTCGCGTGCGTAGTTGAATTGAAATGTTTTTCTTGTTTTACTCGCTTCTGTTTAAGTCATATTCCTTATATTTTCAATGTGATATTCCTTATATTTTCATAAATGTTGATTAGTATATTATTCACTCCACTTAAAAATTTGGAGTCAATTGATGTGCTGATTTTATGAGATTTATTTATTTATTTATTTAATGTAAAGTTGAGGCAAAACTGCTGAAAATGCTTTGGCTCGCGACGGTCCATTTCGGAACTTAGTTTCATAGCTGCGCTTGATTTTCCGTGCGTTGGTCCTCAAAAAGGTTTAAATTGATTACCAACTTTCTCTAAAAAGCAGATTACGTATCCGGTTTTCAAATCATCCGAGACGCTCGATAACCGAACATTCGACAACAAGCAATATATTAAACAAGGATCCCCCACGATTGAGAGGGCAGAGGGGGGGGGGGGGTTCATGGCGCAGACCATGCCATTGAAGTTTTGAAGAGGAGAGGGTAACTTATAAGAGGGCATTTAGTCTTATTTTATGGGGCTCTCGTTCGGTTCTCCATCGCATTTGAGAGATGAATGTCATCGCCAGGGGGGGGGGGGGGGATGGTCACCACTGCATTTTAAACACATTGCGTTTAAACGTTTTAACATGACTGTCACAGCGTTAACAATCGTTTTAAAACCTTTATCTCAACAAAGTGTGCTCTCTGAGTAACCCCATTCGAAAAAAAGCACTTGAGAAGCTATTATTTGATTCTGAAACTTTAGAGAATGATAGGGGTGTCCGTCCGTCCCTGTGAGCAATGGCACACATCTTATGAAAATTTCTCCCTCCCCCCCTCCCCCTAAGAAACAATAATCCGAAAAAGACCTAAGACCACCTTAAATTTTCAATTACACTACTGGTTACTTACTGGTTCAATATATTTTTAAGTTTAACAATTCTCAAGTTTAAACGTGCTAGTGTCGCCCAAAGACCCGCCCATATTATCGTCATCCCTCACTTTTTAATAAAAATTGAACATATTTGATCTTAATAATTGTCAAGTTCAAAACAGTATGGAAAGCGTTTCTCTACCCTTTGTTTCAAGATTTCACTACCGGATCACTAAAGGGCCGGATACAGAAAACCATTTTTTGGGGGGAGAGGGGGCTCATGTTGAAGGAAAGCCCCCACCCCCACGCCCATGAACGAAATTCCCGTTTTTGGTACGAAAAATGTCTGAATCTGTTTGGGAGTCAATAAAGCACCAAATCGGTCAGGAATAAGGCACCTGATTGGGAATAAACGTTGCGAATTAATTTCATGAGCAATGAAACGAAGTAGTAGTTCAAATATTTACTTTGAAAAATAATTAATGAGATGAAAAGATACTGTCATCGTTGACATTTTATGCATGAAGTGTTTGAACACAATGTGTACGGATACTGTTGTCGACAGTTTAGGGTGGGGGGGACATGACCCCCATGATTTTCCCGTTGTATCCGCCACTCACACAACACACACCCCTCCATAAATCCGCTCATATGATAATAAACAATTTTCGTTCGAAAAATATCGTTTGATTATTAAGGAATCTCTCAATTATCGAAAATTCGACGCCAAACATTCAACTATAACCCCATTCGAATAAAGCAAGCGAAAAGCATTCATTGTATTTTAAAATCATTCCAAATCTATCCATCCCAAGAGCGAAGGCGCACCACCTATGAAGCTCTTCCCCAAGAGCAACACCCCCAAATGAGACAAAATCCCCTAAAAAGTACAATCCCGCAGTTTGCGTCAAAACTCCCCCCCCCCCCCCCTCCACTCTTATTTGCACCCATAGGAAGGAACTACACAAGAAGTAAACCACTTGTTTTATTAAGGAATAAGTAAATACCTTAGTGCCGAGAAGTAACATGAGATAACATTCGTTTTGTATTCCAAATATACAGAGTACTGCTGAAACGTGCTTTGGAGTTTTTAAGGTACCCTTTTTTCAACAAAATAGTAAGCTTTTGCGTGCAAGGAGCCATTCATTAGTTACGTAAGGATGATTTTGGCATTTTTTTGACCCCCCTCCCACCATGTAAAAGTATGTAAGATTTTTCAAACCGCTCCCCCTATTCTTAGGTAAGATTGATTCCATTCCGTTTTTCAAAACAATAAAATAACGAATCTAACATCACTGGGAATCGAAATTAAATTCACTATTATTAAATTAATCCTTTTTGTGTAATGAAATATTTACTAAAAAATTGGAATCTAGACTGAATGTTTTTTCGACATTTTTTTTTTTTTTTTTTTTTTTGTGTATGATGCGATAATCATTAAAAATAAAACATGCTATGCGTAGTGCGAATCTTTTATCATGTTTTACACGATTCATTCTTCGTAAAACAAATAAAAAAACAGCTCATCCTAATAAGTTTTTTATTTTCCAAACGCAAATAAAATATATAGGTCCCGTCAAACCACTTGACTGCACAATTTCAAATGTAAAACATCAACTTGGAAAATATTGCGTGAGAATGGGTTTGAAGCTCCCCTCCCTCTCGGGACCCTTACGTAATTAATGAATGGTCCCTAAAGATATCCAATAATGTCCTTACATCCACAATCTCACTATTTTGCGTTGAAAAAAGAGTTCCTTGAAACCCCGAAACACGTGTCTGCAGTAATCTGTATAGTTGGGCTCTAAAACGTTTGTTGTTGCCTGTTACACTTGTATCATTACCTAATGGTATAGTCGAAGGTGGACGTAAGGGGGAAAGACTTCCCTTAGGTTTTCAACTTAAGTATTCCACCTTTTTACCTGAAATATAATTTTAATTTTAATGCCTCTCAAGTTGGAACCTTATTAGCGCGCCCACTTCCACCAAACATATCATTAGACTACCAAAGCATCCCAAATAATCATTTGATAATCAAGCATTCGACAGCATACATTCAATTATAACACTATTCGAATGAAGCATCATTAACTTTTCAAAGCTAGCCCTCTGACCCCCCTAAATGACGGATCCGCCCCTGCAACTGAAACTCTTCAGAAGCAGAGGTGCCCACCCGCCCTGAGGACAAGGGCACCCCCCTCAATATCGCATAGACCAACCCCACCGCCGAAAAAAAAGCGAAAAATATCCCTCAAAACACCCCCCCCCCCTCGAAAAGGACATTCCCTAAAAAAGATTAACGTCCATTGAGAATTTCAATGGCGCAGTCTGCGCTATGACCCACCTCCCCTGTGGGCACCTCAGCTCAACCCGTCACTCCCAAATTTTTCTAGGGGAAGGGTTAAAGAGTCTCAATGCATATCTTTTCGGAAGGCAACAAAAACAATGACCATTCATAAATAAAATCATTAACTTTTCAAAGCCAGGCCTCTGACCCCCTAAATGACGGATCCACCCCTGCAATTGAATCACTTCAGAAGCAGGGGTGCCCCCTGACGTTAGGGCGCACCCCCTCAATATCACAGAGCCCCCCGAAAAATAAGAAAAATACCCCTTAAAACACCCCTTCTCCCTAAAAATGTCAATGGCGCAGTCTGCGCCACGATCCCCATCTTCCAAGGTGGGCACCCTTGTCAGAAGTCAACTATATTGAGAGGTTCATTCGATTCTCAAATCGATCAAAAATAACACTGCTCGAGTGATTGAGATCTCGAGAACTCAATATCTCGAGAGCTGAACATCTCGAAAACTCAACATCTCGAGAACTCAACATCTCGAGAACTCAACATCTCGAGAAGTTCAAAGCGAGAACTCGAGCAGTTGATCGCTCGATCACTCGGAAAGGACAAACGAGAACTCGAGCAGTTGATCGCTCGAGTACTCGGAAAGTGATAATCGAGAACTCGAGCAGTCCATCGCTCGAGAACTCGGAAAGTGATAATCGAGAACTCGAGAAGTTCATCGCTCGAGAACTCGAAAAGTGATAATCGAGAACTCGAGATACGATAATCGAGAACTCATGATAATCGAGTTCTCGAATGATTTTGAATAATCGAGTGATTCGATTATGAGTACTCGATTATGCCCATCACTACTGGAAAGTGAGCACGTTGACCTCTTGTTGATTTACCACTAAATCCGAATGGTTGACAAATTACAGGTTATAGGGCATTATGTGGGTCAAGTTTTGATTATTTCCTGCTTGGTTAGGAGAAAAACTGTGTCAGTTCTAAGACTAATCTAAAGCAGCGTTTCTTAAACTGTGTTCCATGGAACCTTGGGGTTCCGTGGAGATCCTTCAAGAGTTCCACGAAGCTTACAGTCTTCGGTAAAGTTGAAATTACTCACCTAAAAAATTGATGACAATGAGGTTTGCGTTAAGCCTTAAATTAGTATTTTTTGAATCACCAGTAAGGAAAACATCAAAAGGAATTGAGGATCGATGTCAGTACATAAGAGAAACTTTTATTGAAACGACATTTAATGGCACTTTCACTACTTGCGTCTACTTTTGGAACCAGTTCTCAACTTGTCTCAACAAAATAAATATCTCAGAAGATTTAATTCTGTCTAATTTTTGGAACCAGTTCTCGACTTATCTCAACAAAATAAATATCTCAGCAGACTCAATTCTAAACCTGACAAGAGAATGTAAACTTTCATACATAAAGCCTAATGTTACCGTAAAATTGGAGGTTACTTGGACCCGAAATTTCATACTTTTTCTGAGTTTTACACTCAGTGCTTTGTTAAACCCATAATGTGAACTGATAACCTTGTTTTTACCACTTTTCAGACGTTCTGCTACCACCTAAAGTCTTTTTTAAACAATTTTAACTCTTTAAATATATATATATATATATATATTTTTAATTGGGTTCAAGTGCCCCGCGCTGGGGTTAAGTCGACTGAATTTTGTCCAAAACATGAAAATCACACAAAATAGGATGGAGGTGCAGGATCTGAGCTCCCATATGCAAATGAAGCTCTTAGTGGTAGGCTAAAGCTTTTATCATTTTTGCCCCCAAAAGTCGTAAGATAATCAAAATTATATTACAAATATGAAACAACCAAATTGCTGCTGTTCGCGAGTATTATCATTCTTATTATTTCAATATAATTAACTTTGTAATGTATCATTTGTTTTGTGACATTTTCTGTCACAGACTACGTTCTGAATCCCGGATACAATACTTTTAAGAATTCACAAAAATAAACACATTATATTTATTCATTGGGAAAGTTTCAAACAAATAAATGCGGAACTTAAAAGAGTTCTGGAAAGCCCAAGTGAAAACGGGTTTCGCCCTTACTTTCTCGTTTTACCGCAAATGGGCCCCGAAACGGATGCAATTAAAGAGTGAAGACGGAAAAAGTTCTACTTTCAGTTTTTAGGTTCAGCCCTACGTAACTTATGTCCACGCACAGGGCAACTCTCACACCAAAGATGGGGAACTGGCATTGTCTTCCCCCTGAAATGACCCAGAGAGGTGTTGCCATGTCTGACATCCAAAATCCCTCGGGAAGAGATAAAAACTCGGTCACTGTGTTATAGGAGTGTTATTCTTTTAGAAGCATTAATAGGGCACGGTCGCAGCTAGTTTTGCATGCATCTGAGCATTTGAGAGGTAAGTGAACTTAAAGATGTTTCTTTCGCCTCGTTCGAACTTGAGCAGTGAAAACTCCTTAGTGCGAGCCAATGTTTACTCTTTGTTATACTTTTCTCATATATTTGCGTCGGAGTATGAACGAATGATTAAATGTATCACCACTAAACACTTAGCTTAATTGAATTGAATGTGTACGTAACAAAACTTATGAACTCAAAATTTAAAAAATTGTGTTTTGAGAATTCGTTGGTTTGAAAAGAATGGATTCTTTAGGCCTGAAATAAATTTGTTAGCCTGAAAGATGTAAACTGAAATTAAAGAACAATATTAAAGCAGTAATAATTAAATTGTATACTAAATTTAGTGAATGAAAAGACAGAGAATGTGCTACATATATATATTTTTTAAACCACCGTCATTTCGATTTTTCCGGGCCTGGGAAAATTGCCAAGGGTGAACACTCAATGCGAATTTAATCAGAAGATCACAAAAATTACGCTCACTAATGAGTGAAAGCATAAATTTTTCACTGCTATCGGGGGTACAATGACATTCGTAAATGACAAACCTATTTAAGGGGATCCGGGACACGTTTTGAAATTTATTTTATTATATACTTTAGAGTTTTGAAATTTTTTGCACAGATTCACCATTTATTTAATAAGCAAAATCATAACATAAGTATGAAAAAAAGAAAAATTTTTATTTAAATTTAATTAGTTTTTTTTATAAAAAATGGGGTTGCTTTAAATTGCTATAACTTAAAATATTCTTAAACAATTTTCAATTTTTGTTCAATGAATTACACACAAATATCTAAGCTTTAATTTTTATTCGGCGATTTTAAAAATATTGATTCAATAAAAAATCAAAAATATTTGAAGAAAAATTTCGAAAAATTCGAAGATACTTTTTTTAAAAAAAATCGTAATTTTTGCAGTAAACGTTTTTTTTTTTTTTTTTTTCAAATTCGACGAATAAAATTTAAAGTAAACTGTTTGAAAAAGATATGCTCCAAGTTTCATTACTTTATCTTTATCGGTTCCTGACTTATAAGAGTTTGAATGCAAGAAATCGGGAAAAATTGCATCATGGAGAAAAACGCGTTTAAAGTTTTAAAGTTAAGTACACATTAGTTAGGTGCATGAAACAAAAATAACTATATCTTTCGTTCTATTTAAGAAAGAAACAAGATTCAAACCTCCTCTTAAGCAGAAAAACACGGAGTAATTTTTTACATGATAAAAAAAAAATTGCAAAATTTGACGATTTTTGTGCCCCGCACCCCCTTAAAACCATTCAACGTCGTCAGGAACTAGTGTCACATCCGGAATTTTTCTTGGGTGGAGTGGGAAAAAAGTCTTAACGTGTATAATTATTAACATGCTACACGTATGATTAGCAATTTTGCTAAAGACCAAAAGTTCCGAAAAGGAGTTAACCCTTTCCCTGGTTGAATTCTTGTTAGGACTCGGCTATTTCTTAATTGGCATTTCGGTACTGCTAGAAACTTTATGAGGGACATTTTTAATATGAAATTTAAAAACAGTAGGGTCGTTTCCAAAATTTTAAAAGTACTTTTTTCTGAAAGAGCATACTTAAAAACATAGGATCTGGCCATTTTTTAAATAATTTGACTAAGTTTAATATTTTTAAAACTTAGTTTAATCGGTGTGCTTTCATTGTTAACGCTTCTGCCGATGATATCGCAAATGATGAAATGCAATTCAGTGTTGCCATTCACAAAGCACAATATTTAATTCCCATCTTTACTCACGTGTACTGGATATGGTTGATAGCAAGCTTAGAGCGCAATATTTAAAAAACTTCTTGATAATCATAACGTGGAAATACAGTAGAAAGATGCGCCAAAGTGCATCATTTGTGACGTATACATCATTTATGAGATAAAGACCAAGCCTTGTTTGAAAAATCGGACAAAAATCTTAATATATAAAAATCTTCTGTGCGGACGTTTGTCACCATAAGGCTTTTAAACGGCTGGACCGATTTTGATAAAAAATTTTGTGTGTAATTAAGTTGTGGTAAGCATGGTTTCAAATCGCGATGGATCGAATCGGAAACATTTTTCTTAATTAATTAATTAATTTAAACATCGGATGGTCATATCTCCAAAATGATTAATATTTATTTTAACTTATTGTTGAGCGAGAATTGAAATAAATATTTAACCCGTTGCCAAAGGACAATAGGAAAGTCAGCTCTGCTTTTTGTAATGAAATTTCCTACTGTGATATGTCAATTGAGAACAGATAAAACCTAGAGAGAGAGAGAGAGGAGAGAAACCTTCGTTTCTCTCTCTCTCTTGAAAGCAGCGAGTTTAGGTCCCGTAATATATTTTAAAGTAGAGTACTGGAAGGTTCACGCAAAACGTGTGTTCTGTCGTCGTAGTTGAACCATGTGACCGGATCGGTGCTTTAGGTTTTCCTAACCAATGGATCGGAAAGTACCGTACAAAGCAACATTTGTTTCTCGGATCAGATCCATCTGAGATTTAGCACCAATGTCAAGAATACTTTAAGGATTATCTAACTAATCAGTACAGTATTAAAGGAAAAGATGATGGAATTTAAAGACGAAACAAATTTTATTTTCGTCCAGATAAATTACAACAGGGTATTTCTGTACACAAAACATCAGTGTAGTGGAATATCTTTATCTTTGGTGGAAAGAACAAATTAGGCAATATATTAAGTTTTAAAAGTTTTCGTTCAAAAGATCGGACTGCTAAACGATCGGAGTTGGCTTCGCTCACTGATCGGCTAGATTACAGTAACGTAGTTTTTTGGCAACTTTGGCTATAAACAATAGAATTGCGTGATCATTTGTTTACATTTTAAAGCTACTGTTAGTGTAATTTATTGTGGTTTTTGGGGGGGGGGTGAAATATTTCAAATTACAAAGAATTGTTTTTTGTTTTTAAAGAGCTTTTAGTCATTTTAGTTGTTGAATGTGTTTAGTTTACATCGGAAGGGGGGGGGGGATGGGTGATTTTCGCTTATTCAGAGAACTGTTTTTACCTTCATCATTTTTTTAAACGATATCCTTTTGATTGTTTTATTCTTTTTCATATGGGGGATGTTGCAGCGGGATTTCCTGTTTGTTCTAAATGAGTAGTTAGTTTTTTACACTTAATGTCTGAGGACGCTTTTTATCCTTTGAGTATGCCTGAAGGAACAAACCATCAAGTACGAGAGGAAAAATAGTTAATAAAACAACTGCTCAGTGGGTATTAGATAAATCAAGTTGTAATAAATATACGCATCCTGACACCAAGCAGCTTAAAACATTTTCTTTTTACTTATTTTTTTTTAACAAAACGGTTCAAACACTTGACAGTTTACTGAAATTTTTAAACTCTTCAGTTTACAAAGTTTGAACAGAACAACGTCTGTCGGGTCCTCTAGTTAATTAATAAATAACTGTTGGGAAAATAAAAGTATTTTCCGGGTCCGTGTATTTTTTTTTTTTTTTTTTATTATTCTCTCAATTTCAGTGATTAAAAATAGTACTTTTGACAGAAGGAAACAACCCTATTGTCTCTTTGTATTAAATAAAAGCAAGGTTTCAAAAAAATTCTGGAAGGAAGTCTGTGGCGGGCCTGTGTTCAGGAGACCCCATAGCATCTACAGCCTTGAAATTTTGTACAAAATTACTTCGAGCACTGGTGGTTTGCACCTGCGGTTTTGTTTAAAATTCGAGTAGTTTTTTTTTTTTAATTATTTTTTTAAGCTCAAACTTCGTGTAAATTGCCTATTAAAGGGGTGATTGCACATATTAATGTTATACATCGTTGGAAAGGGTAGAATTTTTCGCGTTCTACGCAATTTGTTTCAATGCTCTAACTTAAATACGGCGGGAGTTATTTGGGTTTCTAGCTCGATTTTTTTAAGCTTAGCTAAAATGTAGGCACTACTTTCTTCATTAAATCTATCAGTAAAAAGTGAAGGAAATGTCCCACAGCTTTCTTTTTGACACCACTGGAAAGAGCGGCTTTTTTTACTCCAGATCTAACTCGACTTTTAGTCGGAAAACGTAGCTTCTATCTCCAAAGAAAAAAAAAAATTACAAGCAGTTTTAATCGAAAAATCTCATTCCCAATCAAATTATTGATGTTTTATTTGGCGTTGCCATAGTTACGTCTTTTAGACTCGTTTGTTTATTCTTTCATATTCACAAATTTTAAGGGTTTCGATTTCAACGGAAAATCTTAGGCTCAACTCAATTCAAGCCCCGAGCTAAAGAACAAAATATGTTACTAGAGACCACGAATATAAAAGCGACTTTTCAAACGTACACAACTGCTGTTTTGTAATGCTCAGGAGCCTCTTAGCCCTAATAGCTCTGCTAGTTGGTACAAGTTATTTTGAAACCTGGGGAAGGGGTGCTTTTTATTCCAAAGGGAGCTCATAATACGTTTTTAATCTCTTTCTTTCTAATTGACGATTTAAATCTTTGCGAATCAAATAAGATTGCGAAGCAATCTTCGGGGGTTGGTGAGTGTCAGCGAGCAGGGGGCAGAGTCCCGTAGTGTGTAACTGGCACTACGCATGTGGCAACAATTTGCATGTGGCTACGCATGTGGCATAAATTTTGGCACTTCGCATGTGCATGTAGTACCACTTTTCTTACTAAACTCGGAATACCGTGTTAAAAAAAATGGCGGCTGGATTTCTGTCCTTTAATTAAAAGTTTATTCCCTCACCCTTTTTTTTTGGGGGGGGGGGGGGGAGGATGATTTCAATTGTCAAGAAACAAAATGTTCCAGTCTCCCGTTTTTTGAAGAGTAGCAGCCATGCGCTTTTTGCATACTGCTTTTCTAAATTTTATCGCATGCTGTGTTTTACATTTAATTTTGCTATTTTTATCGTCTGAAATGCATAAAATTCTTCGTAAATTTTTATTTATTTATCGTCTGCGCTTTTTATTGTTTTTTTACTTTCTTCTATATCTAATATATAGAAGAAAGTATTGGATTCGTGCAAATTTTCGAATTTCGAATTTTGACGGATTCGAACGTTTTGAGGTGTGCTGAGTCCATTTCGACTATTTTTGGAAAATGTCTGTCTGTCTGTGTGTGTGTGTGTGTATGTGTGTCACGTCTGTGTGTGACCAGTTTTTTGTGGCCGCTCTACAGCAAAAACTACAGCATGAAATTGAACGAAATTTGGTACACATATGTGCCCCTATGTGAACTTGTGCCCATTGGTTTTTGGCGCGAATTCCTCCAAGCGGGGTGGAGCAATGGGACGTTTTTGAGTTACGCGTGCTTGCTATTCCTCAGGAAGTAACTGGCGGAATCAAACAAAATTTGGTCCATATGTTGCTCCTAACAGGAGCAGGTGCTGATTCAATTTTGGTGTCAATAGCTCAAACGGGGGTTGAGTTATAGATCTTTTTTGTCGTCAATTGTGACTGCTGTATCTCAAGAAATAACGAACGGAATCAAACAAAAATTTTTTGACAAGTAGCCCTTAGTGGGTATAAGAGCTGATTTTATTTTGGTGTCAACAGCTAAAAAGGGGGTAGCGCAATCGCCCGTTCTTTTTTTCCATTGTGAGTGCCCTATCTCAAGAAGTAATGCTACGTTCTGGTTGAAATTTGGAATATATGTGAATCCATACGTAAACAGGCTTTGGTTCAATTTTGACTCCAATCGCTCTAAGAGGTGTTGATTTTTTTTTTTTTTTGCAAATAAAAATGGTTTTATTAATGCAACAATAAGAAAGATAAATCGTAATAGATTGTCATCTGTGTATTTCTCGTGATTTTAATTGTATGGAAATGATTGGAAATATTATCTCAATGATTTAAAATATTTAACTGTTGCCATCTTATGTTTGTTAATAAATAAAATATTTGTAATTCAAGTAAGGCTTTTAAAGTAACTTTCAATTTTCGCTCTTTGTTTTGTTTTTACAATAATTCAGACATTGGGATGGTCGTCAAGTTTTTGCATGTGTAATTTTGTTTTTGTTAGGAATATTGATTCCTCGTCAAGCATGGGGAGTTATCAGAAAAAAGGAAAAATATAGAAGAAAGTTTCGTGATGGCCACAACATACTATTTTTTTTTTTTTTTTTTTTGTATTGGCAAAAACAAAAGAAATTATATAGAACAGTTGAACTGTTATGATAGATTGTGAACGTTTTTCTCGTCGTTGGCGGAGAATATCGGTCTTTGGCAGAGAATATAATTTATATGTTGATTTTTCTCCAGATTATCATGGGTACATCAGTATATATTCCTTTCCTGCTGGCACTCCTTGTGTTAGTACAAGCAGCCCCAGAAAAAGTGATGTTCGGCGAACCAGCTCCCATAGCAGCCGAGGGTCGCCAAGACCCTGAAGCAGCCACCGAGACAACTGCCAAGAGCAGCCGGAAAGCCCGCGTCTTCACTTTTCCAGGATCCTCACAAGATTCCCGAACGCACCAACCGTTATACGTGATCCCCCACACAGAGGACCGATTTGCATCTGCAGCCTCAGGTGGTGGTGAAGACGACGAGAATCGTTTGCTGTCCCTTCTGCCTACATTCGGAAACGACGGGATGCAGGTAAAGGAATAAAAGAATTTCTAACTTCTACCTTTTTAATCAAAATGTTTAGAATAAGACATATGGGAACGTTCATGAATGATGTCACGATTTGAAAGGGGAAGGAGATTCGGGAAATTGAAACAGTTGGGGGGGGGGTGACAATGGGGAAGACAGGGTTTAACAAGAAGTGAGATCACGTTTTTTTTTTTTAATAACAGTATATTTATGATAAACAGCGTGACATGTAGCAAAGGAGGAGAGGGATATGTTTATATGTGACACAGAGGGCGGGGAGCCAATTTGCTGAAAAGAAAAGTTACATCATTTATGAACCTAATGTAAATTGTGTAGAAAAGAGTAATAAAAGAAAATATCCTGTTCAGAATGAACAAAAGATCCGCATCAAGTCGTATAGTATTATTTTCGTTAATTGCAAATATAGGATGCTACGTTACATTTTTTTCCAATATAGGGACAATAACTTTTTTATTTGAGGAGCAGAACAAATTGGAATTGATATACTCGTACCATAGTTATTTTTAAAAAAAAGTCAAACATTTGCTTCTACTTTCAATCATCGCCCCCTTTGACATGTTACACTACCCCCTCCCCTTTTTACTTCTTACCGAATTAAACAATTTTTCAGTTCCAAAGTTTTAAACAAGAATTCTTAACTATGAAGCCCATTACTCCCATTAGTAATATGAATAAAAGATGCAACAGCGACAGATATAAAAGCCCAGTATTAGTACATAGGAGGTACAGAAACTTTTGCTACTAAATACTACTTGTTGATATTTATCCTTTCTTCTACCCAGGTTGGTCTAGATTTCAAACTGCCTTTCTTCAGCATTCCGTATGGCAAGATGTTTTCGGCCCTCAGCTCTCCTTCAAGTTTCTTCCCTGGACAATCTGGACTACAAAGTTTTGGTTCCACCAACCTGCTGGGCAGTGGAAACAGTGGATTGGCCACAGCAGCAGCCATGGCAGTAACTGCTGCCCTCCTCTATCCCAAAGTTAGTGGGATGCTCGGCCTCGGTGGGAAAGGAGTCTTCAGAGATGGTGAGTGCTTATTCTTGTCTTTCTAATAAAGACTCTGTGGAAACTATCGTGTAATATACTCAGCAGCTTTGAAAGCGTTTTCATCACAATTTACGAAATTTATATCATGATTTGTTACGAAGGAAGCTTCCTCGATAGTTTCTGATCTAAGTTCAAAAATTCATTTCAGCCAACATTAGTTGAATTAAAATACTACGTGCAAAGAGTTGTTTTAAAGAATACACAAAGCATTTTCGAATTTAGAAGTGTATTCGGTGAGTGTAAAAGGTAACTGTGTGAAAATGTCCACTGTCCAGGTCTAATGTCCAGAATAAGATGGTCGTGAGCAATTAATCATTTTTGGGCTAGATAAATCCGGTGTCACGAAATTAACAGGAATATGGACTATCGTTGAGGAACAAAAAAAAAAAAAAAAAAGAAGAAGAAGAAGAATCGAAAGAAATAAAGAAAAATGTAAGCAGGACTGTTAAAGGTTCTTCGGTTTTACTACGTGCAGATTTCAAAGATTGCTGTATTTTTCCAACTAAAGAAGGAAAATAAACCTAACACAGCTGTACTGAATATAATACTCTAGTGCTTTCAGAATCAACATTTCAGACAGGGTTACCAGACGTCCCGGATTTCAAGGGACAGTCCCGTATTTTGAAAAACTGTCCCGCGTCCCGGGGAACTTCCATACGGGACGGCTTAAGTCCCGTATTCTAACTGACAACAATATTTTACAAAACAAAACATTATTTTAAGGGAAAAAATGAAGCAAAACAAAAAATGTGAAATAATGAGCAATAACAAAATCATGTGGTAGCAAACGCAAAAATTGTTTTCGTTTTGATTTGGTTTGTATATTTTTGTTTTTGCAGCAGACCATTAGGAGCCGCGGGGGTGCCCGCCTAGGAGGAGGGGTCATGGCGCAGATTGCGCCATTGAAATTTTGAAGGGGGTTTTTGAGGGGTATTTTTCTCATTTTGGGGGGAGCTCTTGCTTATTTTTTGGGAGGAGGTCTCCACGCTATTGATGGAGGGGTGCGCCCTTGCCCTTTGGGAGGGGGCACTCCTGTGGAGCCGAATGGTTGCTTCTTTGCTCATTGACTAATATTGGAAATATATATATGCGCATGCGTCGTCATTCGCAATGAAAACGATTTTTTATACTTTGATAGGCAACATTTTGTGAGGTTTAATGCTTTGTTGAAATTGAATTTACAGCGACGTCACAAAAATATCCCCCCCCCTTTAAAGTCTCCAAAGATAACCCGAAATTGTGACCTTAAAAATCTTGTTTATTTAAACCGGGGATCCCGAACCCTTTTTTTCTTAATGATAACCCAAAATTAACTTCAGTTTCCAAAAAAAAAAAAAGGAAAGTAAACCCTTCTCTTTCCTCTTTTACCTATTATTACCTAACATGACCTTCAGCGTCAAAAACTTTCGGAAGACGTCTATTAGAGTGTCCTCTAACCCCTTAACATCACCAAAGGTAGGCTGAAATTGCGTATTTCATTCTTCAGGTTCAGAAAGGTTCCCAAAAGAGCCCCATTCTCCTAACGTCATCTCTAAGATAGCTTAAAATTAACTTCAATTTTGAGAAAAAGTTCCTGCGTTTCCGGAGGGAACCCAAACTAATCCTACCTTCACCAAAAGCTGCAAATTTTTACTTCAGTTTTGAAAAAAATTTCCGGGCAGCCCAATCTATCTTTTCCTGCTCCTACTACCACGAAAGATAAGAGTGTTTTTATACTCCCAACTCCGTTCTTTCACTGACATGATTAAGACAACTTAAAATTACTTTTACTATCTGTATATCTCTCCTTTAAAACAATAAATTTCTCATAAAGAATTTCTCAGTATTTAAACTAATCTTGCCTCTTACGCTTTACAATGACGGATTTACCATGTAGTAACTCCGAGGTGCACTCTCGGCTCAGGAGCAACAAAGGAAAAACAAAAAAGTATATGAAAAATATTTTCCGTAGTTTCATACACCTCTAAAAGCCCCCTTAAGTTCATTGCGACGGGTTCCTAAACCGGTAAACCCGCTACTGACGCTTCATGAATTCCTTCCTTTTTCTATCAAAAATATTAAAAGAAGATGAATAGCGTGGAAGTTTCAAATCTTTGCCCCACTTCAAAAAAATTGAAGATCTGGTGCTTACCTCTTCAATTACTTTACTTTTTTTTTTAACTAATCCACCTCTCCCCAGAATGGTAACAAGACCATCTCGGTTTAGTTGGAGATGTGAGAAGTGACATAATTTACTACTTATTTTATTTATTTATTTATTTATGAGCTAAACAACTTCACATACATACAGGACTGCGTGCCAGGCGCCTTGCCTCCGGACGCACACAGAAAAGATTTACAACACAAGAGAAGGAAATAACACCCAGGGCACCGGCGGGAATTGAACCCACGACCTCTGACTTAGAAGACGAAGCTTCTACCGCAGAGCCACGGAGGCCCCTACTTACTTCAGATTGTAAAAAAGTGTGGTGGGCTGAGGGATGGGATTCGCGGGAGGGCTAAACTTTTTGAATTAACCCCCTCCAAAAGTAAAACATGTATATGCCACCGGGAGGCGGAGCTCATATACTCTTCACTTAACAAATCCCATTACGAGAACCCTGAAAATTAATTCAACTTTATGTGGAATGAGAAGAGCCCGAGTTCGATAATTCTGTGTGTTACCGGGAATTCGCTCACAACAAGTTCTTTGTGTAGGTATTTTCGTCTTGCCAAGATATTGCCGAGTCAGGAGCTGATTACTGAATAGGCCGACCAAGCTCTGGCCTAGAGTCCCCGATATTTAGGGCCCCAAATGGCTGAAATTACTTTAATCTATGGCTAAAACTGTTTCAGCCAAGGGCTAAAATTATAAAGTTTGAATACAGGTGGCCCCAAAAAAGTATTTGGCCTAGGACCAGGGTCTGATTACCGCATAGGCCTACTAGGCCTGGGCCTCGGGCCCCCTCTTCCTAAGGGGCGGCAAATTACTTAAAGAATTATACATAGCATTATAGCTATACAAAAAAATACACACATTTTTAAAATAATAGCCTTCATGGGGTCTCAAAATTATTGTGGGCCTTGGGCCTCACTTTTAGTTAGTCGGGCTCTGCCTAGGACCCTCAATATCTTAAACGGGCGCTGGGCCGAGTTTCTAGGATTTGCTCGGATTGTTGAGTGCTGAATTTCTGCGATTCTATTGTGTATTAAATAACGTGACACCATCCTGTTTATCTGGCGCAGAACCTAACAATGCATTCTTGGAGCTGTACTATCGAACCCAATAAGAAAATGTAGCTATTAAGATTAAGCGACTCGATTAGAACGGAACAGCCTGCTTTATGTGATGCTACTAGGGTCCTCCACGTTTCTGTGGTAGAAGCTTTGTCTTCTATGCCTCAGGTAGGGGATTCGAATCTCACCAGTGCCCTATGTGTTATTTCCCTCTCTTGTGCTGTAAATCTTTCCTCTGTGTGTTCGGAGGCAAGGAGCTATGCACGCAGTCCTCTATGTACGATTCCGATTCCGTGTCACAACTGACTACAACTGTATTTATGTCGAGGACTGCATACTAAGTGCCTTGCCTCTATTATTTTATATACCGATAGATGGCAGCACCATCACGGGATCGAACAGTTATTGAGAATTTAGAACTAGTCCAGGAGCTAATATCTTCCTGGTGCTAGCACTCCCAGAGGTATCGTTTCACTTGGAGAACATTGAGACCACGAGCATATTTAACGTCGCCCAGTCCCCTTTAATGACGACGGTGGATCTTCGACCATCGAGGTTCGAACTCAGGACCCTCCGGCCCCGAATCCGACACTCTACCGATCGGGCTACCACGGCCCGTCCTCTATGTATGTGAAGCCTTTTAGCTTTTGCATAAATGTGATGCCACAAGAAAATCTGTGTTGTACGTTCAAAATAAATTCCAAGTGGTTTTGAAAGTTGTTTGAACATACTAAAATTGATATCTGAATGACAACAAAAGCAGTCTATTGAGAAAATAAAGAAACACAGTGAAAATTGCGTACGTTGACCACATGTGCACTGCTTGAGTGATCAACTTAGAGGGTGATGATATTGGTTGATAATTGAGGGTAATGACAAAAAAACTTTTTTTTTCTCCTTTTCTTTATACTTCCTTTTACAAAAAAGGAAGTATTGTATTCGCAAAAAAATTTTCCCTCAAAAATCGACCTTAATTTCCATTTTACTCACCCCCGAATGAATATTGAGTTTTTTTTTCGACTCGACCACACGTATATAAGTGCCTAAGGACATATAGACACGCGAAATATCCATAACGACGAATCCCGAGTTAATTACAAGTGACGTCTGTATGTACGTATGCATGTATGTGCGTCGCATAATTCAAGAACGGTAAGTCCTAGAAAGTTGAAGTTTGGTACGTAGACTTCTAGTGGGCTCTCGTTGTGCACCTCCCCTTTTGGTTGCATTCGGGTGTTTCTAAAGGGGTCTTTTGCCGCTTTTTGTGGGTAAGTCATAGTTAATTTCGATGTAAACTCAAGTGATGTTATAACTTGGTGGACACTTGGCGATATATCACCAGTCTTTTGGTGGCCAAGTTTTGTAGTCAACTTGGCGACAAATTTGGCGATCTTTCTTTTTTTAATCTGTTTCAATTTGGCCACTGTTGGTGATATTTAGAGAGTAAACTATTGAATCATGTTAAAATTGCCAGTAATGGGGAAATGACATTAAATTGGAGTAAAAGGAAGTCATGTGATGCACACATCAGCTCGTTTTTTCTGACAAAGGTCAAAAATCTTAAATGGTCAACATTAGAGGTGTTACTGCATTTGGTATTTCGTATGAAATAATTGTTAATCCTGCTATTTATTCTGTTCATTCAGTTTTACCATTTTGTAGGTCAAGGATCAGACGACTTCTTGCACAACATGAACAGTGTATTGAGTCAGTTCAACATTGATGGAGAGGCTTGCATGAAAGTGGCTCTCTGCTCCCTGGGCAATGCAAGGAGAAGCAAACCCAGAGGCAGGGATTCTTCCAGAGGAACCACTACGCCAGCAGATGTAGTGGAAGATATTCTCAAGTAAGACAAGAGATTTTTGATGCTTAAAATTTACGAAACTATTTTAAATTACAGCTCACTATGAAGAAAAAAAACTTTATCTTTTCATCCTTCACAAACATAAAAGAAAAAAAGAAAAAACTAATTTGAATTCTGAAATTTTGAATTCAAATTATGTTTTCCGCAATCACGAGTTTCGACAGGACCCTACTCATTGGAGGTATTGTTTCTAGAAACGGCTTCTCTCCACTCAAGCCTGACCATCCTGTAGGCGTGCGTGCGTGCATGTGTAGGCTAGGCTTGTGTGTGTGCGTAGACCTGCGTGTGTCCACAAAGGCGTGAGTGTGTGTAAAGACGTGTGTTTGTGTAAAGGCTCGCGCGTGAGTGTGAGAGTGTGTATGAACGCGCGTGTGTGTAGGCCATGCACGCCACCGGATTCCGGGGGACAGTGGTCAAGACCAGAGGAGACGCGCCTGTAGAGACCGATGGGCGGTGGCGCTGCAGAGGCTCCAATCCAATCTGAAAAACCGTTCTTGGGAGGGAGGGGGGACATTCTTTGACATAACCCCCAAATAATAGTCTGTTTCCGCCCCTGTATACAGACAACGTAATACAAGGTAAAAAAACTTAACTCATTTACGCGACAGCCCTACTGTGCCCATCTCAGTTTACGAGACCCAGGGCTCTGATGTTCCGGTTAAGTGGTCAACCAAACGTGGAACACCCAGGATTTAGTTCCCAAGCAAGCATGGTACTTATTTTATCGATACACTGAAGGGTGAGACGATACAAAGTGACACAGCATGAAAAACATCAAGGGCTCTGATGTTCAAACTTTCCAGGGGGCAAAGAGTATATTCAATGCATTTTATGGGGAAAAAACATCAAAATTATATTATGTCAGCAACGTAATTATATTATGTTTCCAAAAGGCGGAGGGGAGCAAGTGGTCCAGCCCAAACTTCCCTTTATAAATTGGATACGCCCTTGCACATCATCATTTATTTGCATGGTAAAAATGGGAGGGGGAATCTAATGCTGAACAGCCTTGTTGAGTTTCAATCAATTTTACAACTACAAATTATTTATTTTTTTTAAATGACTTTTAGACGGGGAATGGGGAAACCATTTTAGAAAAGAAAATGCTCGTGTTTTGTACTTGAAACCATTGCTAACCCACGTAAGTATTTCCAACCAACTCCAACTGAACTTAACCTTAACAAAAGAAAATGGGTTCTTTTGTGAGATTTTCAGAGTTCAAGCAGGAAAAATTAGTGGTGATTGTTTTCCAGTTTATTTTTTGCCATGCTTTACAAGTTGGAACCATAAAAGTTTTCCAGCACCTGTATGTCCAAAAGGCATACACTTGATCTGAATTGCGCATCACCTTTTTTGCTGATTCTTATGTATTTTGTTATTTCAAGCCTGTTCTATTATATAAAATCATATTAACAACTTACCAGATTTTAGAAAACTTGTAGTTAATTACTACTACTGGGTCTTTTTCTTTATGTTAAACCGTAACTAGTATTTATAAATATGATGTAAAATTATGTAGTCGGGTAGA
Organism: Uloborus diversus; assembly: GCF_026930045.1. Lineage (NCBI taxonomy): Eukaryota > Metazoa > Arthropoda > Arachnida > Araneae > Uloboridae > Uloborus > Uloborus diversus. Next base: position 135,953,738 of record NC_072731.1, read on the forward strand.
AATCTTTTAAACAGTAATAATTAAAGTAATAATGTAATTTATAGATAAAATGAATTTAATTAGATACCTGGTAGAGTAAATCTGAATTAATACATTTATAGTGTCAGTCTCCTAGACCATCAGAATTGCGTGATATTATCTATGATTTTTTGATACTCTGAAAATCAAAAGAAAACCTATTGTCCAGAAGCAATTTCTTTAATCTTGAACAACTCCATTCAGTATCAACATTTTTAGTGCAGCACAATTAAAGTTTCCATTACAAAACGTTATATTTCAATGCTTTTCTCCAGTTAAAGGGCCTGAAACTTGCTTAAAAGTATGAAAGCCAACACATTTTTTACTAGCCTAATGGTTATAAATACTTTTAAAAATCGTCCACCAAAACTGAAGGAAAAATCCATATATATATAAACCCTAAAAATGTTTAAATAATAATAAAAATAACTAAATAAAAATGCCTTTAAATAGCATGAATAATGCCTTATAAAGAAGAAACAGCTGAAAATGCAAAGAAAGCATTCATTATCAACATTCTAGTACAGATAATTATTTTTTCTTTTTCAAGTAAAAGAAAGGCAATGCATGTAACTTTTATCAATATGAATGAAATTCTTTTTCCTTACAGCCTTCCATCCGTAAAAGGCATGCTGAACAAAGGTGGTCTGGTACAAGCTCGAGACTTCGGAGGGTCAGGTGGTGACTGTGGATACTTTGATGGCCAGGGAAAATGCCCAGTAGCTGCAAAGACCTTTACAGACTTTCTTGCAAAACTGGGTTAAATTTTTCTAATATCGAGTCAAAACCTGATAATTATTCTTTTTTGCCATTCAAGCAGTTATTTTTCCGGTATTATCAGTAACCCATGGTCAGAAAATAATCAGTCAAATCATGACAGTCAAATCTGAGACATACCAGAAAATAAAATGTTGCATTGCAAACCTACCACAATTTTTTTTGATAAGGAGTATTTGATATAATATTTCTCAATATGATTCATTTTATTGGATAAACTCCTATAATACACAAAAGCATTTCCAGGAATTAAGTAATAAGGATATGAACCAGTTGATCCAAATTGAACCATTAAAATGACAGACAGAAATACACTATCAATCCAAAAAAAAAACATTATTTTATTAATAAATACTTTCTAGAAATATTTCATTATGAGCAATATGATAAATAAAAGTCGTTTTTTTTTCTTAAAAGTAATGTGTTTTCAAATGAATTAAAATTCTTTGCTCTCATTCTATACATACTAATGGCAGTCAAAAAAACATGATTTTTTTTATTGATTGGTCTTTTATAGATCCAAAGGGCATTAGAACAACATAACTTGTCATAGCACTTATAATTGTTATCTAAATTTCACTTGAATTGTTTTACATTAAATTTCTGTGATGATCTAAACTCCATTATTGTGAGTTATATATCTGTTTGGTTGAATGATTGTATATAGTGTGCATTTGTCTTATTAATGTAGTAATCTAGGTTATGTACAGAACTTTTGTTATTGCTATGAAACATGTTCTATTGCCAACTATTATTTTAGTATATGTTATTCAGCTGGCCTGTAATATTATTTTGCATACGTTAGTTTGTGCAATAAAGGAAGTGAAATGTTTCATACTCATGTCATCTTAGTCGTATGTGTTCCTATTTTATTCTTTATCAATGTGAAGCTCAAGTGTCTGTGAGTGAAATACTTGTATGAAGAAAAACTACATAGGTGTAACATAACCAACTGAAAAATTTAAGATGAAAGGAAAAGGTTAAAACATCCTACAACAATTATTTCACAAAAGGGTACACAAAATAAGCTTTAAAGAACTAAAAATGCAAACATTGAAAGCAAACCGGATTGTCCTTTTCGTGGTACTTTACTGGCAGGGTCTGCACTAAAGATTTCAAATTATTAGTCAGTAATTTTGAAAGTACAGTAGAATACCTTTATAACACCGACCTATATGATGCAATTCTCTATAAACGGCACAACTTTTCAGAAGTAAAAAATAGGTTTTTTAAGTTTAAAAAATCCCTTTGTTTTGCCTTGCTAACATAAAAATTGCAAGAAAAATTAAATTTTGAAACAGTTTTTCATCTTTCCAGCTTAATTCAAAACTTTTAAATGAAAATTAATATTCACAGTAAAAAGAAAATATCAGATGGCTCTTGAAAATGCAGCTGTTATGCAAACTATGAAGCTAGCAGAAGTGCAGGATAATTCACTTTTTTTAATTGTAAAGCATATTTAATTGCAAATGAGTAGTTGTATAATTAATGTTTTAATATTCATTGCAAATAGAACTTATTCTGAAGTGCTAATATATATATATATATATATATATATATATATATATATATATATATATATATATATATATATATATATATATATATTGGCACAATAATATTAGTTTCAAAATTTGTGAAATGACCTATATAACGCGAAAACCTGTTTAACGTAAAAGTTCTGGTCCCAAGGTGTGCGTTATAATGGTCTTCTACTGTATTAGTCAAATTTTTAAAGGTAGGCCCAGATCTATAAATTTTGCTGCTTTCCCCCCCCCCCCCCCGCAAAAAATCAGCAGGGCCCTTAACTGCCTACTGGATTTGGATTTCTATGCCACTGAGAACCATGGGGACCTTTAGTACAATGTACCCCGCACTGGGGGTATGCAGGTAAGTAGATCCGGGCCCGTTCAGAGGCTTAACAAATGAGTAATTTTAACAAATTCTTCATAAACTTTTTCTTTTGAACTTCATTTAGAAAATAAAGATTAATTTTATAAAATATAAAATGCAATCAATCACTTGCTATTTTAAAAATGCAGCATTCACTTTAATAACTCTCTTGGAGGGTGTTTTATGAGCTATCACTTATTGCTTATTGTTTACACTTGATTGTTGTGCGACGTCTGCGTCCTTTGATTTGATGCAGACGTCCTCCATGTGCATTGGAAATGAATTATTTATAAATGACCTTTTTGACTTCACACGCTCCTTTTTACATGAAAACAGCATCCTGCACACAATACCCAGCTCCTGGCATTCATTTGGATTTTGACGTCTTGGATTCAAATTATGGTGGCGATAAAAGTCATAAGGTTGTAGAAACAAGAAACCCGACAAGTACGGTCCTATTGCAAATCGTGATTGCGAGAAACATGACTTGAATCAAGATCTCAAAATAATTTTCTTGTAATTTCTTTAACAATCTTCGAGCAAAATATTGAGGATGAAAAAAACTTTTTTTTTTCCTTTGCTGAATTTACAATTTCATATCATTTGGTGAGGCAGCAAATGCAACGACTGGTTTGTCAATAAAAAAAATAATAAAATGGATACAATATTTTCTACTGAGAAATACCTTAAAAAAGCCCTTTGATCATAACTTAATCACTAACTAAATCATCATATTTTTCCACATTTTAACTATCTTTAAAACAAATATTAATTTATAAGTTTAATTCTTATTTTAATAAAAACATTTTCTGTTTTATGTTTAAAGAATAGGTATGTTTGAAGAAATGTTATTTTGATACAAATGACATTGAAATCTATAGCGTTCAGGCAAAAGTCAATAACTGTAAATGTCCAGCTTTGAGATATTGTCAACTTTAAACTTTCAAATCATTACGAAAAATAGCATCATTCACTTTACCCACCCCAAATCATCAGAAATGTTTTTTTTTTTCTTTAGGAACTTTTAAATGACATTGGTTTACACCATGAAATAACTAATTGTCAAGTCCACTGATTCAATTCATAGCAGTGATTCATAAAAAATTTTTTTGTAGACCTCATGACTTTTGCCAGAATGCCGCTGGTCTACACACATGCAGGATATTTGAAAAATAAGAACTAAATTAGAAATTTAATTTTTATTTCTCTTTTTAAACTGCATTCTGAAAGGATGACGCAAACATTAATCAAAAGACAAAAAAAAAATCTCTTTTCTGAGGAAGAGTTATAATTTTCATATAAATTTTATTTAAATATTCAGAACATAATTAGCACATAGAAAAATAATTTTCACACAAATACATTTTAAAACGAAAATTTAAGATTTTGAATATTAATTTTTAAAAAAGTTTATGTCTTCATACTTTATGATTGTATACCACATAGTGATCGTATGAAATGGGATGAATTAATCAGAAGAAATGTTATCTCATTCACAAACAAAAAAAATTCAGACTGAAAAGTTTCAATTTTCAGGAATAATAATTGAGGAAAAAAGTAAATACTAAAATTAATAAAATCTTCTTTGGATTCCTTCTTGACATTTAGTATATCAGCATTTTGGCTGAAACATTGCAAAATGCAAGGAAGTAAAGACTGTACTCATTCAATCGGCTGAAACTGCTTTCAAAAATATTTCGGAAAATAATGCTGTTTTACACATTCAGAACTGGAGAAATATTTTAATTTTTCACTTCAATGACATCGCACGTATGATTCTTTATTTGCAGCTTTAAAGGTAAATCTTTGTGCAATTCAATTATAGCAGTGTAAGTACGTTGATCGCGTTCAAATATAAGAAGTTTCCCATGTTGACGTATTTGACGGTGAATATCTTCATTGTTTAGATATTGAGGTAAGTTTTCTATTCTTATACATACCACATTTGTCTTTACTATTTTGTACGGATATAATTTGTTTTTAATCATGACTTGATTTTCAGTTAATACTCTGCTCACAACATTTTCATCACATAAAGTACAAATGTAAGAATCTCCAAAATAGGCTTCCAGAGATATAACACAGTTTGGCTTTTTGTAGAAAGATTCAATGTCACGAATAATATCAGACGGAAACATTGAAACATCCAAACAAAATGACATCGATACGACCTTAAATCTACTCATTCTGCTGCGGAAGTTTAGAAATCCTGACAATAGTAAAAGCAGAACTGACTTTTCAATATAAATTCCTGATTAACGTAAACAAAAGTAAGAACTGTACAAGAGCGCCGAGTCATCTTCATCTCTGCGAAATAAAAACAAAAAAAAAAAAAATATATGGTTGCTATCATTCCCAAAATTGCCAAATGTTTAGCGTCCGTCGTCAACTTGATCACTTTGAAAGAAAGAAATGATAAAATAAACTCTTGTTACCAAAACTTTAGTTGTATTTTTTGTTGACTTCATGAAAGAAACTGAAAGAAATGAAATTAAAAACAGGGTGAAAATTTTCAGATTTTAGCACACTATTTGATAGACACACAAGAATAAATTCATAAACTGCCAAATCTTGCAAACCAACTAATGGTCTGGAATTTTCGTGCTCTTTATGAACTTAAGGAGCAGAAGTTGAAGTTTTAAAAAGTGATTTACATGTATTTTATAATTTTATTTTATTTGTTTTTTTGACTGAAGTTCCAAAAGCTGCTTCTTTAGTGGTTACATAAATCAAAACATGGCAGTTTTTAAGCGAAGAAGTTTAAGCTTGCGTTCGTTTGTCGGCCGGTAGCTACCGGTCGAGGTCGGCGAACGTAGCCTTAATCTCAATAGATTAAGTATTGCAATCATTTTTCCTTATTTTATGTAAATGAAATGAAAAATATTTAAATTAAGAACTGAGAAGCGCATGCTTTTAAAATAGGTTGCGTTCGATGAGCACGACCGAGAGCGACCGGTTAGTTAATCACGTGACAACTAATGATCACGTGCTCCAATCAACCAATCAACTGCTTAGAATGGCAACCAGTGAGGTAACCGGTTGATCATAGAACGCTGCGGTAAGTAACCGGTTACTTACTGGTTAACCGGTGAGGTTCGTCGAACGCACCCATAATCTAGCACCCCCTCCAAAAAAAAAAAAAAACTTCAACTTCATCTAGCAGAAATTTTTGCTTGGTTTTCCCAAGTTTCATATTCGTGTGACATTTAACAAGCAGAGACCTGTTTACAACCCTTCTTTTTATTTCGATGTGCGACGTACCCGAAGTAAGATATTTTTTCTTAATCAGTTTTCGATACTAGTTCAAATTTTGTCTTTAGTGCCATATTTCAGGTTCTAAATATTTCGTATTACATAACATTTTCAAGATTGTCACAAGCTTTTACATCAGTTAAAGGGTACATTATATTTTCATGTGGTATTAAAAGTAATGCAGGATGTTTTATGTTCTATGAATGCATTTTCTGTGTCACTGTAAATATTTTTAATGACGAGAAACCGTTTTTTCTATGTAAAATTTTGATACAATGCTGTAATTTTAGGAGTCTGATAATTGTATGCCTATATTAGATTAGTTAGAAAACTTTTGTTGATTCATCTATTATGTTAATTAGAACAGTAGTTTTCAGAACAGTCTATGGGAGTTTCAAAAATATTGGGAGTTTGATGTATTGTCCAAATTTCTATCAAAAAATATTTTAGTTTGGCAATATTAGCAAGCTAAAAATTAATGCCTTGTTTTTGGGCGTAAAAAAAGTTAGCAGCATTTGAAAACACTAGCATGACTACTAGGTCAATAAGTTAAAATAAATTAAGTAAAGTATAGAAATAAATTAAAACTTTTAATTATGGAAGGAGCATTAAAGATGACCTACTATTTTATTTTTAGGATTTTGACTTCGAAAAAAGTCAGGGGCACAGTCTGTCAACCCATCCTTTCACTTTACATGTATGATTTTTAACCAAAGATCACCTGCCGCTTCGTCTTTAGGATTTGAATTCTAAACAAATTCCAGTCAGGGTTCTAGATTTTTTTAAACTTAAATTGGATTTTTTAAAATTTAAATCAGACTTTTTTATTTTTATTAAATTTATAAATATTTATTACTTTACATTTATAAACGTAATATATTTTACACATTAAATGAATCTATTCAGCGTACTTTTCAAACTAAGATAAGTGCTCTAACTATTCAATACATTTTTAAGATTATATATACGTTATAATACTTCGATAAGAAGTGATTTTGGTTTATGCTTTGCTTAAAAATATGGTTTCCATCCTCGTGTACGTTTTAGTGTGAAAGAATATGTTGAGCAATTACTTTTCTCTATTGTATCAATGATTGTGTATGAGAAAAACTGAAAATTTTTATTTGGTTCTATACTGAATTGAACTGTAATTTTGGAGTAAAAGCAATACTGCAAGAAGGAACATCTGTTTTACACACATCAAGAGGAATCAATGTAGTTTTACCTGCTGAAGTTAAGATTGTATTATGCAGTGTAGTTCAAGTTAGAGCAAAACATTCTAGAAATGCAAAATTAATTTATAAAAATAAAATAAACTGATTTTAATTAAGGATTTTGATAAAAAATCACTTGATTAAAATCAGTGATTTTTTTTATAAATCAATTGATTTAAATCAAGCTGATTTAAATCAATGAACCCTGTCCAGAGTCATCTTAAATCAGATTAGTTTGCCCAACGTTGTCAAAAACTGCCTGGATACGTTTTTCAATTTTGGAAAAATTATGGAGAATAGTTTGTGATCCCCCTCTTAACATCATCAAAGACTACATACAGTCAGACCCCCCATTAGGGCTATCAATTAGGGGGGGGGAGGTTCCTCCTGGATTTTGAAAATATAATTTTTATGAATTTTTGCTTGTATCTTGATCAGGGTTGGGTTTTGGACGTCTGAAACTGATTTTGGACAGTGCAGATGGTTTTTACTGTCCAAGTCAGTCTAAATCATATGATTATTGCAGTATTAGTAATGCATGAATATAAATATTAATTAGTTGTACTTAAAGAATGTTTGACCTTATTTTTCTCTCAGATTTTCATTTAAAAAGTAGTTGACATAAAAAAAGCCAATGACTCAATTACATAAAAACTTCCTTTTGCAGGAGTTGAAAGTTTTACGAAAAGTAATTCCCTGCTCTAGCAAAGTAAATAATTTCAGTTCCATTTAAAATGGAACTGAAATTTACTTTGCTAGTGCAGGATAATGCAGGGAATGCTGTTAAACGTATAATATTTAGAAGCAAAAAATCCTAACATTTTTTTAATGATTTTCGCATAATATTGTCTTACACGATGCTTTGACGAAAATTCTTTTCAAATCTGAGGAGTAATAAATTAATGATGAAAAAAGGCATTTTTTTTTAAACTAGTGTAATTTGTATATATAAATTAAGACTGGATGATGCATTGGTGCATCACCAAAAATCGGAGTGCATCTTACATTGTGGAACCGGTTTAGAATTTTTCTGTGAACCGATGCATCAGTACTGATCGGTCTAGGGTTGCTGCCGTTTTGATCTTATTTTTTCATACTAATGTTTAATTAGCAGTGTGTCAATCCACCACTGTGTCTGGCTCAATGAAAGTGCTAAGAGATTCTCCCAAAATATGTAAGGAATGCACAAATGTGTTTAGTTATTGATGAAATACATATTGATTAATTACTAAGTTTATCATAAAGTCACTTTCAAAATTTAAAGAACAAAATAGCAACAAAAAAAAATGCAGACATGTATTTTTTGGTACAAGCAAGTGGACTTCCTAGTGCAAGTGATCAATCAATAACTTGTAGTTTCAAGCGTCTCCCCCCCACCCCCCCAAAAAAAAAATGTTTTTGTATGAAATTGATACAATTTTCAGAAATAACTCATTCCTATTTTCGCGGCATAACATAAGTTTGGAAGACAAATATAAACTGAATTCATATGCAAAATTTGCCTTAAACCCCATATGTAACTTCCCCTTCTCCCTGAAATATTGGGTACTCTATTTTTGTTAAATTAAATATAATTTAAGATATACTGGTGGGAATTTTCAGAACTAAAGTATTTATACTTTTTACAAACTACGAAATCCTTTTTGGGTTTCACCCAATGCCCCCCCCCCCTCCTGCTACTGGTTACAAGAAACCTTTTTTTTAACACAAGAATATGAGAGCTTTTGAATGGAAAAAACAGGTTCATTGTAATCTCAAAACTTAATATTTTTCACTGTCTAGCACTCTTAGCACTGCTTTATAATATGAATAATTTAATTCTGGTGCTGGAATATAATACACAATTGTTATACCTTGTCTTGTATATTATATTTTGTTAAATTAAGACAAGGAGGTTTTAGTTTAAAAAAAAATTAATTAAACATCGTGACATAAGGTTGGCGATGCATCACGATTCCTACATCACCCAGCCCTAATATATATATATATATATATATATATATATATATATATATATATATATATATATATATATTAAAAAGGTGAGAAAATGTAGGTATGAAAACAAAAAAGAGATCACAAATAAACATAATATTCAAAGCACAAATAATCTGCTTCTTCGTCAGTGAGTAGGAGCAGCATACCCTAAGCAGAGCCTCAAAGGTGTAAGAACTCATCGCGAGTCAGCAAGTAAACCAGATAATATCATTTATAAAACAAAGATTGCAACAGATACAGAGCTAAAGTTAGTTAAAGTATAATGCAAAAGGTGCTGTAAATATAGAACAATTGTTCTTTAAAACATTTCAGAGTACAATTTAAAAAAAAGACAAGTTGATATCAATTTAAATGTAATTAATGTAAAAAAAGCATCAGTTGATTAAAATGTTTCAAAGCAACTTGTTGAATCGCAAAGTCCCCACCAATACCTGCGAGGCAAAAGGAGGGTAACAATTAATATGTACAAAAGCCTTTAAAACTCACTGCTCCCACATATTATTTTCATTCTAATTCAAATTCATCTAATTCCAGCATATATAGAAGTACAGTCAATTCGCAATAACTCGAATCTAATGGGACTGACGAAAAACTTAGAGTTATCGGAAGTGCGACTTACCGCTTGTTTCGGTTTCCGAGATTTTAATGTTAAAAACCATCAAATATTTTAATTAATATGTACACATAACGGACAAAATTACAGAACTTAAAAGTTTTTAAATTCAGTATGCAGTTTTTCCATGAAGTGTTCTGATGACGAAGTTGTATCTCGTCTCGAACTTCTCCAGCTATCCAGCACTGACTTGGAGATATTTTCTATGTTCAATAATATAGCAAAATTCATTGCTTTCTCATGCAACAAAGACCCACTTATAGGAATGGCATGGTCTTGATTTCAATACTGCTGGAACTACTTGAATAGAGCTGATTCTGCATGAGGAAAGGTGTACATCTTCATTCGTTTCAAATTCGGGTTCATGAATTAATGCCGTTTTCTGAAGTTTCTCTTTTTCTTTTAATATCGTCGACAGGGTAATTTGGAGCTATTCCATATTTCATTGCATTATCTTTTTTTTGTCGTTGGATTCCTTTCAATATCATAAGATTTACGAAGGTGAAGGAATTTTTGTCTCATAGAATTACTTTTTTCTTTCTTTTTTTTTTCGTTCCTTCGAAATAAATTTCAAGTCATCTTTGAAAAAACTTCGAGTTAAAGGAAGTTAACTTCGAAATATTGAAAATAATTAGCATGGAATTAAAAACAAAGGGATTGGAACTTAATAAAAAATTCGAGCTATAGTAATATTCAAGTTATCGTGAATTGACTGTATCAGGAAATAACATCGTCTTTCTGTAATCCAAATATAATGAATCATCAAGCCAGTCTGCATGTCCCACAAAATCCGACATCCAACTGAAAGCGTTCCATGCAGGACTTGAGCAAGCAGTTATCATACAAGGTATTTGCGTAACCATGCGCAGGAGTGGTTAGGAGTGATACTGCTGCTATTTTTTCTGAAAAACTCGACTGTAGTATTGAATGAACCTTAAAGAGAACTTGTTATTATAAAAAAGATTAGGAAAGAAACAGAACATCTGCTTGTTAGAATTTTCATGATTATTGCAAATTTTACTGAACCTATTTAGTTGTCCCATGATGGTGTTGATAAAAACTCGTTTATGCAAATTTGCATAAACGTGGTAAAAACCAGGGTTTTTTACCGTAGTATCCAAAACTTTGCCCAAAACTAAACTCTGCTTTCAGTGAGAATCTCAAACCAAATTTCTCTCCTAGCTGCATCTAAGATGGCTTCCAATTTCATTTTATGAATTTTTATTTCAAATTAATTCATAGAGAGAGTACCAAACTCTACAATTGTTTTTTAGCACTTCAATTTTGGAAAAATTCTAGGAGAGAGTTTATGAATCCCATCCCTTCCTTTAATGTCATCAAATACCTGCCTACAATTGCATTTATAATTTATGGTGAAAAGTTCTGAACACCATTGTTTTTTGTAACATCCTCAAAAATAACATAAAATTGCGTTTTAGATTTTTAGACTTCAGTTTAATTTTTTTTTTTAATACATGCAGGGGGTGCCCATCCCCCTCAAGCTCAATGGCGCAATTCCCCCCCCCCCCCAAAAAAAAAAAATTTTTTTTTTTCACTTTCGAATCTGATTAAATATAAATTTTTAGAGTCTGTAATTTCCAGTCAAATTCATGGGGGGGGGGGGCGTAGCGCTAACAAATAGCATTTGAACTGAAATATTGTTAGATTGTTGACCACCTTGCCTTCCCAAATTTTGCAACGTGAATCTTGAGTAAACAAGTTTTGGGTACCACTGAATTTTGCTACACCCGTTTTTTTTTTTTTTTCAAACGTATGAACAATTACAGAAAGAGTGGATTCAACTTTCTTTTTTGGGATGGAGTCATTACTAGATGTATACACTATGAATCTATACAATATGAATCTTATTTTATCGTCACTTAGATAGGGGGTGCGGAGGTTTCTCCTCCAGAAAATTTTCAAAATTGTGGTTTTAAAACTACAGTTTTAGACGATCTGTGGTGATGTTTGGCGGAGAAAAAGTTTGGTGTGCCCTTCTCGGGTAATTTTTCAATATTGAAACTTTAAAAGCGCGATTGCAGATAGTTTAACGTTGTGTGAAAGAGGACTTTCCTTTGTTTCCAAAATTGTAGTTCTAAAAACGCAGTTTTAGACTATCTGTGGCAATGTTAGGGGAAGAAGAGATCCTCGGGCTTGCCCAGGAACATTTTCAAAATTTAAGTCTTAAAAACGCTATCTATGGTTTGGGGAAAAGCAGTTTTCTGAAATTGAAGCTCTAAAATCGCAATTGTTGCTGACCTTTGTGACGTTAAAAAAACGAGTTTTCGGAAGCTTTCCCGGAAGTTTCTCGAAATTGAAGCCCTGAAAACCAAGTTTAACACGATTTTTTAATAATGTTGACGAGAGTAGGGAGGGAGAGAGAGGGGCGCTCCGCTTAAATTTTCGAACTTGTAGCTGTAAAAACGCAGTTTTGATAGATCTGGATAATGTTAGTTATTCCAAAAACGCAATTCTAGGCTTGTCTTTGATCGTCTTAAGGAAAGAGGGGGGAATCAGGGGCTCTCTCCTATAAATTTTTCAAAATTGCAGTTCGACAAACGCAGTTTTAGATGACTCTTGATGATAAAGAGGGTATTATTCGGCGCTACAGTGGGGGGCGCTCTCCTGGAAGTTTTCCAAAATTGAAGTTGCATATCCAAAAAAGATGGATCAGACACACCGTGGCAAATATGTTTCGGAAATCCTCAAAAATGGATTCAGCTATTCAGCACACATCGAAAATCAGAACTCGAGAAATTTAATGAATCAAATATCCTTCTATACATAGAAGAAAGTAAATATGATTTACGAAACATAATTCAAACACCTTAAGAACAGACTGACCTAACCAACATCACTGAAAATATTAATAAAAATCATCTAATGATAAATTGAAACAATCAGTTTAAAAATGGTAGAGAAGATGGGAGTAAAGTGAAATGAGAAATTCTTCACAAGCTCGTTAATGAAGAAAATATATTAATTGTCAATTGAAAGAACAAAAAATATGTTTTTCGCAAACTTCAAAACTAGTTCTCAACGATTGTGAGGTGCAAATGAATCAATGGAAGACTAGAGCATACTGGTCAGAATTATTACAAACAATGAAACATTTTTGACTTCTCTCCCTCTCATCCTTTTTACACACGCATTCATCATGCAGAATTGTGCTACTTCCAGAAAATTTATAAAAAATTGAAAAGAAATCAAATCGTCTGATCCAGCTTTGAAACGGACACCAACTCCATGCCGTCTGAGATGTTTCCTTCATTGAAAAAGAGACACGGTCATTAAATTTGAGGAGAGAAGTACCAGGGCCGTCGCTAGGTCAAAAAAATGGGGAGGGGGGGGGTACACTTTTATCGGGCCTGTTAATTGTTTCAAACACATGTTCCAATATGCAGAGAGAAGATTTGGCTTCTGGTTTAGCAGGGATAGTCATATTACTAGACCTTAGTACTAGTAATATAAATTTAATCGTAAGGATAATATTCAATTAGAATTAGGGGGTGTCGGAAGGCTACCTTCTTGCATTATTTCGAAATTGAAGACATAAAAACGCAGTTTTAGAGAAAATTTTAAGTTTAGGAGGAAGGGGGAAAAGAGGTCCAGAATAACCTCTCCCGATAATTTTTCCAAATTTAAGTTCTCAACACAATCGTACGTTATATTTAATTATGTTCAGAAGAGAGAGTCCGGGGCTCACACCCGGGAATTTTCAAGATTGTTATTTGAAAAACAGTTTTACACGACCTATTGTGATGTTAATGGAGGAAGAGACTCGGGGTCATCGTTCTATAATTTTTCAAAATGCAAACTTCAAGCACGCATTCCCAATTGTGAATTATTTGTGATTGTGACACGTTAAGGGGGGGGGGAGTCTGGGGGCTCTCCCCCGGGAAAAATCTGAAAATTGTAGTTTGAAAAATGCAGTTTTAGATGATCTATGGTGATATTATGGGGAAGAGAGATGCGTCCCCCTCCCGAAATTTTTTGAAGTTTTAAAAACGCAATTGTAGACCTTTTTTTGTTAAAATTTAGTGCACCACAGAGTTTCTTGAAATTAAAGCTCCAAAAACGTAATTCAAGCCGACCTTCGATAAAAGGTGGAAGGGGGAGTTTTGAAGGGGTTCGAGACCAGAAATATTTTGTAATTGAAGCACTAAAAGCGAGATTTAAGACATATTTCGATGATGTTGGCGAGAGAGAGGGGGGAGGGTACATTCTCTCGAAAAAAATTCGATTTGTTGAAACCGCAGTTTTAGAAGATTTTTGGTAATGTTAATGGGTGGAGAGATTCGGAGTCCTCCCCTGGCAAATTTTCAAAATTAAAATACAATTAACGCAATCATAGACGATTTTAAATACTGTTATAGGAGTAGAAGGTTTTGGAGATTTCCCCCGAAGAATTTTCTGAATTGAAGCTTTAACAATGAAATTTTTGAGGATCTTCGGGTAATATTTGGAGAACGGCAGTTTCGGGACATCTCAGGAAGTTTTTTTTTTTTTTAAATTAAAGTCTAAAAGACGAAATTTATTCGACCTTGAATGATAATGAAAGATTAATTGAGAGGGCGTTTCTCGGAGGTTACGTTGGGAGCACTCTCACAGCTTTTCGAAATTGCAATCCTAAATACTTAGGTGTAGGCCATCTTTAATGACGTTAGGGTAAGGGATGGGGTTTGAGAACGTTTTTTCAAAACATAAGTTTTAAAAACTCACTTACAGGCCAGCTTTGGGAACGTAAAAAGAAGGGTTTGGATACCCACTCTTCCTTTCAGTTAGGCTACGTCCCTGCTATCTTCATTGTAAGTTTCAATAATTGATAAATGAATTGTAGTAATATTTTTTTCCAATTTTCCTTTGCCAAACACGATTATTTGCTTGGATTTTCCATAATAAAGTTTTCAATTTCCCGCCTAATATTTTTGTTTTTCTTGCAATACAAGTGTTTGCGGCCTTAGAAAAAGGACTTTTAACATTTTGAACGGATGTGGTGATTTTCTGCGATAGGTCTCTATTCCACTTCATTTTATTTTAAATATGCCACCTGCATCTCTTCATCTAACTTTGATTTACTTACGATTTTTACATTCAAACATTTAGAACTTTTCGTATGAGTATTCATTATAATACTTTGAATCTCTCTTTTCATTTAACTGTTTTTTTTTCCCTCTATCTCTCTATTTCAAATTTATTTCGGCGACCAATACATTTTTCTCCACTTAGCAATGATTTTCAGGACAACATTTTTCATGAAATAAAAAAAAAAGTATCATATGGGAATGTTTCTGCAACCCCTGTCCTGTGGGCTGTCCTATTTATTTATGTATTTTAATTTTTTTTTTTAATTGCAGAACGATGAAGCATGGTTTTATATAACCAGTGCCGCCGAGAGACAAGGCGTGCAACATGTTAGTTTGGTCGCCTGTCCTCCATCCCATTATGCTAATTTTTACTCTATGCACAATACTTGAATTCGAGCCGAGCCCATAGTTTCCGACTTGGCAGGCATACGCACTTTGCAGCCTAGTAAAGAATGTACTGTACTGATTTTTTTTTTGTGTTTTTTTTTTTTTGTGTTAATAAAACATGTTTGAAGTGTACATTTCTGCAGCCCTTACTTAGATACTTTTGATAAAAGAGAATCATGGATGTTCCTGAATTGTATTTTAAGATTACATTTTCTATTCAAATTTGACAGAAAAAAAATACTTTTTGTCACTGTTATTTCTTTTGTTCATTTATAATTACTATTTTAATTTTTTAAAACAACGAAGAGTTTTCCTTTTTCTTCGTTAGTTGCATCGCTAAAATGAAATTGGCGGCCGCACTTCTGAAAAACGGGGAGGGATGCTCTCTACGGCGAAGGCCCTGAAAAGTACGCGGAAAAAGTATTATTAATGCATCTAGTTCTTGTTGAATGAGTTTAAATATTTTTTTCTTTCCAAAATTAAATTTCATGTTCTAAATTTAAAAAAAACATTTCTGGAAAAAAAATCCTCCTCCCCCAAATTTGATAGCGCAACTTGCGCCATAATCCCCCCCCCCCCCTGTGGGCATTCCTGAATACATGGAGGGTTTCCTACTACATTCCTTTCTCTAACCTCATCAAAGATGGCCGACATTTGCATGTACAGGACTTCAATTTTGAAAATTTTCCAGAGAAGAGTTCTGAGCCACATTCCTTTTCCTAACATCAACAAAAGATAGCTTACAATTGCGCTTTTAGGGCTGCCATTTCTGAACCATGCCCTTTTCTCAGATCATCAGAGATCACAATTTGCCTTTTCAGGGTTTTAAATTTAGAAATTTTTCTTTAAGTGCGACCCTGAATTCATCTAAACATTATTAAAGATAGTCTAAACTTTTATTTTTAGGACCTTATCAATTTTCAAAAAAATTCAGGACAAAACTCCTGAACTCCCTTTCTTTTTCATGTCCTCAAAGGTCATCTAAAATTGCCTTTTTAACACTTCTGTTCGGAAAAATTTCCAGGTGAGAGTCTATGAACCTTATTCCAACTTCTAACATATTCAAAGATGGTCCACAATGGTCTTTATGATTTCGATTTTTCACAACTTTCAAAATTGAATTGCCCCCTCCCCCATTGTTTTAAGTAATTTACAAATTGTTGTTTAAAAATATTTAAATTTTGTTCAGAGTAAGTTCATTGAATTTATTTCGAAGTAGACCATTCCTGATTGCTCCATGGTCTGATTACAGAATAGACCTACTAGGCTGAGGCCTAGGACCCCAAATGGCTGATATTGTTTAAGCCAATGACTAATATTGTATGGTTTGACTACAGAAGACCTTCAAAAAAAGTTTGGCCTAGGCACCCCAATATTTTAGTCGGGCCCTGCTGGCCTCCTCCCTCCACCTTCTCTTAACCCCCTCCTAATGCTCCAAGTGCTTTCTCAGAATAGACAATCTGAAAAAAAAAAAAAAAAACTTGAATCACAAGCAAAAGGGTATTATTAGAGTTTCAAGTATTGAGGTTGCCATCTTTTGTTATCATTGAATATTATATATGCCTCAGGGAGACTATGAAAAGATATTCAATTAAATCTCTAAAGTAGATGATTAATTCACACATGTTATATTACAATTCTATGGAGAATTTCTCTTAAAGTAAGTACGAGGTTGATCAATTCCCTGAACTGTTTTAGTAAAAGGGTGACCTTACAACGAGCACATTTTGCTCCCTATCACCTCCCTTTACTACCATTTACCAAACCAGTTCCAGGCTGAATCTGCATGAGATTGCTGGATACTTAACTTTATTTAGAGGTCAAGGATTTAAGAAATGTTCATGTGAACAAAACCAAAATACCAAGGGTTGGCCACCTGGGGGGGGGGGGGGGGGGGGCATCGTCCAGATTTGCATTTATGCGCGGTTTTCAATGCAGCAATGCATCCTTTATTCTTCAAAAGGTATGGGTGGGACATCAGTCTTTCCTTACTAAAATCCAAACATTGCCTGCTTGTGTATCTTAGTTTCTATTCAGGGGGATTTCTCTCATGTGTGGTCAAATAATTTCCCCAAAATTTCCATCTCCCCCCCCCCCGACCGTTCCCATCTCTAGCATTGAGTTTGGTAACTCTGAGGAAAGAGGAGCAATTCTATCCTTTAATCTTTTCCGAAACCTAAGTCAGTAGTAGGCTGTCTGTGGGAGGGAAGTGTTTAAGGGACCTCCAACGGAAATTTCTGAAAACGAAATGCAAAGCTATGGTGACGTTAGGAAATGGGTTAGGGACAAGAACCCACTCTCAAAATGTTTCCAAAAATGAAGTTCCACAAATAGAATTTCATGCTATCTTAAAAGACATTAATTGATAGGAGGGGGAAATCGTTATTAAAATTTTTATTAAAACTTTCTATCTTAAAAACGTAATGTTCTGTTATCTTTGACTGCAACGTTTGGGAAACGGAAAGAATTCCAGGATTCTCCCTCAGAAGTTTTTCAAAGTGGTCCTAAATACGTATTTTAGGCTACCTTTGCTGATGGGGAACGATGAGGGTAAGGGACTGTCCTTGGAAATTTTTTTGGTATTGCAGTCTTAAGTTCTATTTTACTTCATATTTTGAGATTTAAAGGAGAGGAGGGGGGAGAGGACTGTAGATGCTCTCCCTGAAAAGTTTTCTAAATTTTAGGCCAAAAATGCACTTACAAGCCGTTTTCGTCGAGGGTAAAAAAAAAAAGGAGCGAGTTTGTAAGTTCTTCGAAATTTTTCGCCGTGCAGACTCTACAAACGCAATTTTTAAGTTATTTTTATTTATGTTAGTGGAAAGAATGGAATATTTTTGAGAGCTCTGCTTCCAGCTAAAACACATTTTTATACAAACTTTGGAGTCGGCATGATTATTAGTAAGAGTTTCTCTGACGGTGTTGTCCGTTCATCACGAGAAGGAATTTTGCCACGCCCCCTTGAACGCACAGTTCCATTTTACGCGGAGGTGATCGGTACGCAATCCACGCGCTTCTAAAGGAGACAACCAGACAGCCTCAACTTGGGCGTGCATTTAAATGTGCAAAAAAGTCTTAGTGTCCTTACATCACTTGCTTCACTTGTCTGTTGTCATTTTAGTTATTCTTACATTTTAAAAACCGCTGCTTTTACAACAAAATGCTATGATCCGAATATACTTTCTGCAAAAAATAGCGAAATAGAATCATTGGATACCACGTGCCGAGGAAGGAGTCAAGTGCCTTCTTATGAAAAACGGACAATACTTGCCTTAGATTTTTAGCACGTTTTTCTGTTAGAAATTACATCGTCTTTGGGTTTTTCATTTTTGTCAGACAATTTTGCAATTCAACAAGCTTGAAAAATGGCTTTGTAATACACATATTCATATTTTCAATATTTCATACAATTTTACGTGCTAACTGCTACATCACTCAATTTTCATTGTTTGGTTTCTCATAGAAGTTGCTAAAATGGGATTTGTGAACCATTTAAAATTATATGTGTATAGTCTTTTTAATCATCCACTAACACCAAACGTTTTGTCCCAAAGTGCTTTGTACTCGTCAATTTCAATTACATTGTAGCTATTTGTTTCTAAAGTATCATTCTCTTTCTTTCTTTCTTTTTTATGTATTATTTTTACTTAGAATCTAATCTTTCACCCCTGCTTCTTGTAATAGTACCTTCTGTATACTGTGTGGGAGAATCCTTCATTTAAAATGAGTTTTAATCGTTGACCTGAACTTTATTGGATTCAACCTTTTGAAATCGTGACAACATAAATTATGGGTGCGTTTCATTATGAGCCTTATATTTCAATCCATTGTTCGAGAAAAACCTTGAGGAGTTGTTTTTCGTTTTATCTGAACGTGCAAGCAGCAGCAGTAGTAAATTTTTGTTTCTGACTGATAAGATGTTTTGGTTCAACTTAAATTTAGTTGTAAATTTGAAATGAGCTACTTTTTGCCTCTTTCTTGCTTTAGCTGAAGAAATTGTTCTTCTGATTATTGCTATGTGTATGGTATGTCTTGATTTTAGTTTATCTTTACTTTTAGAAATTGATAGGAAAAGTTTGCCGATTCCGCTTTATTTTACATTAGTTCGTGTGTTACTATGTCTTTGCTTTTTTTCTTTTTTCAATTATATATTTTTAATTCTTTTTTTATGTTTTATTTATTTATTTTAAGATGTTCGAAATTGCCCAGAAATCTGAACTGTTAAGCTAGAAATATGGCTTTATGCAATATTTCAGGGTTTTCTTTTCTTTTTTTTTTTTGTTATTGGTTGGTGGTTACTTTGCAGTGTTGAGGAGGGTAAGATGACGAATCTTGCATTTCTGTAGTTCTTTCATTGAAATCAACATCTTTTAAAGCGCTTTTTGATACTAAGGGGGTAAGTAAAGTCGGAATGGATTGCTTTGCGAGCCGTAACCAGCAAGATAGATTTTTCTTGCTTGTGATTGTAATTTTTTGACTTACAATGTAAGGAGTTACAACGCGGGAAATTGTCCCCACGTTGTGCGTCAATGGGGTTGTTTCCTTCAGTCAAAAGAACTACTTTTAGTCATTGAAATTGATAGAATAAGCAAAACAAATGACATGGAGTCAGAAAATATTTTTATTTTTTCAGCGTCTACTTTTTAACTAATTTTTTATGCCAATTTCCTGAAACAAAATATTTCATCGTGTGACGTCACAAGTGTTGAAATCCATCTTGAATCGGAGAGCATGTTTGTCTTTTTTTTGGCAAGATATCGCTTTTTAGTGATTTTTGACTGCGAGCAATTAGTTGAATAAAATATTCATTTGGCGAAGTTTGGCAATGTCCATAAACTTTATTCTGATAACTCTAGCGACTTACTTGTGACATCAGCAGCGAAAATAAAAACAACGCCTGAACAGTACAGTCGATGCTCGATATAACGACCATCTTCGTCCTAGAGGAAAAGGTCTTTATAATGAGTGGTCGTTATAAGAGGTAGAAGTTAAAAAACATATATGCATGCATCATGCATGTTACGTTTCTCCAATAAAGTTTGCATTTTTTGAAAGATTCCAGTTAAATTCCAAAAGTATTTTTTATCATAGACATTTTTTTTTTTAATAATGGGTGAAAAATATTATGACAGATTTTAAAGTAAAAAATATGGGAAAAAACTGATTACATACTTAAAAAGCATTTACTTAAAAATCATACTTAAAAATCATTTATTTTCTGAAGATAAAATCAGAAACACTTGTTTGCCTTTTTAACGCACATGATTTTTGCAAAACACGATTTTCCATTTCAGTTATAGATGATAAGTAGTGTGCCTTTGAAAGAACATTTAAAAGTTCCTTGAGCATTCCAAACTTTTCACACTAGAAACTTTAATCTCAATTCCTTTTTCATCTGATCATGATATATTAATTTATTTTTTTGTGCACAGTATCGAGAAATAGTTAATCTTCTGACAGATGCTCGACACATTCTAAATCAGAATCGATGTTAGCATAATTGTTTTAGTTTAACGCTTCATCGAGTTTCATTTTCTTAAAAACATTTTGCAGCATTTCATCTTCTTCATTGAAATTTTCATCTTGGATTGCCTGACTTCAGAAAGTTGCTTTTGCATTTCAGCAGTAGATTCCAATTCCTTTTGCTTTTCAAAATCAACATGATGAAAGCAATTCTTGATGGTCTTTTCTGAGGCTTTATTCCATGCTGCTTCAGAGAGATGCAAAACTGTAAAAATCTTAAAAACCACGTGATCAAACACCAAACTAACATAAAATGTGTCAACCCCTTTTACTTCGGAATCCGGAAGTTTCACTTTATTCTCCCTTTATTTCTTCTGTGCTGTTTTGAGTAGTAATCCCACTCCACTCCCACCTCCTCTCAAAGTTGGATTGAACACTGAAGACTACATGCAGCTGTCCGTAAACAATAATGAAGGACATTTCAAACTACAAATTTGCGTTATTGGAAAAAACACCGGAAATAGTGTCCGCAGAATTCGGTCGTTGTATTGGATTAGAAGATATATAACGGTCGTTATACCGAAAGCAAATTAACATGAAGTTCATAGGGACAAAGTTTGGGCTTTTACCACTGGTTGTTATAATGGAATGGTCTTTATAATGTGTGGTCGTTATAATGAGCGTCGACTGTATTAAGATTATTTTTTAAGAGAAAATTCACCAAAATTATGAAAAAAGTGACTCTTCCCCTGTTTTCGGCTATGCTATTTCAGAAAAAAATATTTTTGAAAAATAGGAAACAACCCAATGCAAGCGAGTCTCATACGGTTTTAGTTAAAACATTGATTGGACACTTACACATAACAATTACAAGACAAAGCTCAACTGAATCGATTATTTCAGAAAGAGCATATGTCCAACTAATGCATTTTTTCAGGAAACAGTAAAAAGTGATTATGTTATTCAGAAATGAACTAAATTCCACGAAAATTTTTATGACTAATCTAGCCACAAGTAGGATCATTACCTCACCTTAAATTACGTTTCATTTCGTCACTGAAATTATTATTATTTTTTTTTTGGACTAATGCCTTTTCTGCAATAAATATTTCGAAAGACTAGTTTATAGTGGTGAAAATGTAAATCAAGTGAAATAGATTTGTTTCAAACTGATATATGAGCCGCTCAGAAGCCAATGCGGTTAAGTCCAAAACACAAAAATTGAGAAAATTAATGTTTTTTCATTCTTTAGTTTTTAAAATTCTTGGTTTATTAATTTAATTAAAAAAGTGTATAAAGACTTTTTTAGAGGTGTAAACTCTGCAAAAAACAAGATATGTACAGGATGTGTAAATAAAAACGTAAATATTTATTGAAATAATGACAGCATCTTAAAAAGTTTAGGACTTATACCTTTTGGCAGCTGAAAAAGATATGAAATTTATGTAAAAAAATAAAATAACATTTATTGTCATAAGTTTTAAGTTTATTCATCATAACAAACATCATCTTCTTCCGAGTTATTTAAATGTAAATTTTGATCTCTACGTGTTGTCCTTAATGTCCTGTAAAAGTCGTGTTTAATTGGAGGTATATACTTTAATAAACATATGTCTTTTTTTGTTTCTCTTGAAATTTTTCTGCCATTAGGATATAATATAGGTTGAATTATATTTTTTTAATTTACTGGCCTACCTATTTTTGCTTTTTTTTTTATATGAATTGCATGAAAGGTATCATCCTCGTCAAAATTATGTTTGAGCTTAATGATGCTTGGGTTTGACCTTTCCAATTCAGCCAGGATTCCTGCTGCGTTTTCTACCAACTTTTCCGTTATTTTGATTATTTTCTATATCTTCGTTACCTGACTATGTATCAGAATCAATATGGTTAACTCTCCTTGAATTAGAATGAAATATCGTATCACTTTCACTGTGTTCTATTTACATTGACATTTTTAGTTTTTATTCCCTTACAATAAATCTTTTTTATTATTTTAAAAAGTCAGAGTTTTTACAGTTATTAAAGAAAATTTATTTAATGTTTTTGATAACACAATTTTCGCAAACACTTCAACGTAATATTTTTGTGTTCTGACGCACATGCATAAAACTCAAACAATTATAATGGACGTTAACGGCTATAGTTACTATGAATTTCTTGTTTTTCAGTGTTGCCAACAATATCGAAAGAAGACTAATTTAATTTTCATTTCAAAGTTAATTAAAAAAAAAATTTATGAAAGGTGGACTTATTCACAATGGCTTCTGAAATTATTATACAATATATTCATAAGCTATTAAAAAAAAAGGGCTGTCCAACCTAGAAAAAGTAACCAACAAGTAAATCATTTAATAACTAAGAAGATTATTATTAATTTAATCAAAATTTCCGAAAATCAGAAAATATCAAAAAAATGGACTTAACCGCATTTGGCTTCTGAGCGGCTCATATGATAATAAAAAATATTACAAAGTGACAAAAATAATTAGTGAAGTCCGTATTCATAAATTCATTATCTTAAGAAATTACATCGTATATTTTACTCTTCCTCTCGTCTTGTTTTAGTGAAATAATAAAGTCTGGCGTAAAAAAAAAAAAATGAAAAAAAAAAATACAAAAAATAACAAACTTAGATAACAAGCAAAAGTTTTACATGTATATGAAACTATATTCATCAAATACATCCTCCATGGAAAATCTTTTTTTTTTCTATCCTTCTCTTGTCTAGTTCGATGTACATATTAGTATGACTATGTTCAAAATCGCACTGAATTATCATCTTGATATTTGTTATTTCTTTCAACAATATGAAAGTTTTCCCTTTATTCTCAATATTGTCAAATTTAGTTCAGCCGACAAGCGTTACTTTGCAATATTCTTTTGAAAACAGTCTATAAAATAGCTAGTCTGAAATCGTTCTTTTGATGTTCTATAGAATAATGAAGCATCATGAATGTGGATAATTGAAAACATTTGTCGCCCAGTAGAATCTTTTTCCAAAATCTCAATTTGGGAGATAAATCCTTTTTAAAATGAAGGGCACCTGTCTTATAACTCACTTCCCATCGTCGTACTTCCCCATAGGTGGAGTGGTGGGGATCAGTGATGTTCCCATCAATTTTTCTGATGGTATACTCCCAGTAATCCATTACGCACAATATGTGTATGCGATCATATACATACTATGTCATAATATGAAAGATTTTGAAGCTTGAGAGTATATGCTTTGTGTCTAAAAAAAGTTTGAGAGTAGGAGAGATTTGTACCTTGGACCACTTTTAAAACTTTTTGGTTTTCAAAAAAAGAATGTGTAATTTTTATGGTTTTTAGTTATTAAAGCTTAACTTCAAACCTTTTTGCATAAATAAAAAAAATATTTCGGATTATAAAAAAATATTTTTCTATTTTTGTATATTTTTCAAATTTTATGTAATTTGGTCCATGGTACATGATGCTCGTGTACCTTGAGTCAGACCTCTTGTACTTGCCTAACTGCATAACCTACGTTGTATTCAAGTTTATTTGACCCACTTTCATTCAACTTTCTTAAATGCCTAGTAATGGTTGACCTGCTCACTTTGAATACATTTCGGCTTCTCTACTAAAAGTCTTTTTTTTTTTTTTTTTTTTTGTCAGGATCATTACTTCTTACTGCTTCAATAGCATTTTGCAATGCCTCAACATTTACTGGATCCTTCTTGATTCCAGTTTTACTTCGAGGCATGATGAAATCCTACCTAAAAAAATAAAATAAAAAACAATCACTACAACCTATATTGTACCTTGATCCAGTGGTTCAAGGTACACGAGGGTGCATGTTTATACAAAACTGGCTACCCTGACTTAACAGCTACGTAAAAAGTAAAGACTAAATGTTGAATACACTTACCGAGAGATAGGCAATAGATATAATGGTCCATGAGTTGGGTAACACTATGGGGATTGTTTTGGTGTGAATATTTTAAGGCTGTTTTGAGCTATGTTTTTGAGAGAAAAAAATTCTCGCTTGAGTGTAACTCCTGGACGGTGGTGTCCGTGTCCCCCGGAATCGACTTCGTTTGTAAACCTGACCAGATCGACTTAACGCAATCGACTGTAGACAAAAACAGCATCCAGTTCACAACAAATAGCATTCAGCGCCTGACATTAATTTTAATTTTGAAATCTTGAATTCGAATCATGTTTTATAATTGCGATAGGAATCATTTATAAACCCAAGAAACTCAACGACTAGGGCTCTATCGCAATTCGTGATTGCGAAAAACAAAATTTGAATTCAAGATGTTAAAATGCAAATCAATGCCTGGGGCTGAATGTTTATAGGACTGGATTTCATGTTGTATTTTTCACATTAGGTTCTACAACAATTATTTCGTGTCTTAATTTTCACTGAAATCACATATAGTGACTCCCAAAAGTGTTCGTACATCTACGATTTTCAATGAAATATGACCCTATCCACTGGTTATAATTAATATTTCGGAATAGGTATTTAATTATAAGGTCTATGATCAATTTTCAACAGAACTACGTTAAATTTTTTCCAACAATATTAAAACAACTTTTTAAAAATCAAAAACCAAAAAGCGCCGGAAATTTTATCTCAAAAGTCTTCGTACACTTTAAAAAATGTCTATATTATTGAATAATCTAACTTTTCATTAAGTAATTCTTTAATAGAATATTATGCAGTATCAACAACACCTTTTAAGCGTCTGGTAATAGATTTTATTCTTTTTTTTTTTTTTTTGAGTAATTTCTGAGTAAGTAATCAACCACACTTCACGAGTTTTACTGTTTCTAGCTCTATTTTCGTTTCAAAGCCGTATTTTCGTAATCTAGCCTCCAGATATCTCTAAATATGTTTCATTAAGTTCAAATCTGGAGATTAAAGGGGTATTTTCTAAACTTTAGGACAGTTTTTGAGGCACTAGAATTTTTGAAAACCATGTGCTTCAAATCGTTATCTTGATAAAAAACAAAGTTGTTTCCAGTAACCAAACTTTTAACTAAGAGTTTAAAATTGGTTTTTAAAATATTTAAATGAACAGCATGATTCATTATTTCTTCAAAAAATTCCAAACTACCAAGTCCTGATGCTGATATGCACCCTCACATAAGAACACCTTCACCGTCCTGATTAACTGGTCCAACTAAGTTCTTAAGATTAAGTTCCTAATTTTTTCTTCTATTCACAATTATATAACAATTTAACCACAAATGTTGAACTTATTTTTATCTGTAAGTAGGACGTAATTCAAAATGGTTTGAGCTTAATTATCATTGATTTTGCGACGGAAAGCGTAAGCTTTCTGTTTTTCGCACGGCCAAGAAAATTTCTGCGGGAAGAGGTTACTGCACTCAAAAGTGTATTTTTCATTATTTTTTTAACTATAAATCACCAAACACGCTTTGTCAACTTCGCCGGTTGACCTTTTCTTACCTTGTTTTCGGCCCGTTTTTTTTTCTTCAAAGCATTTTATCAAGCAATTTACTGTAAAGAATAAATTACTAATTTAGAGACATTTCAAACCAATTTACCTCTACTGTGAGAAAAAAATTCAAATTTCGAATGGTGTTTGTGGTTTTTTACGATTGCCAGCCATTTTAAAGTAATAAGCAAAATATCTGGGAATAAATAAACAAAAAATTAAAGCCAAATGACTTTTAAGGGTCAACACAATGCAAAAATAATAAAAAAAGTGACATATGATAATTTTAATCATGAATTTATTCGAAAATATTTGCGTGTACGATGACTTTTGTGGCGTATTATTTCTCTGTCTCTTCGTTTTTTGACCCATTCCAAAAACAAGATCCATCAATATTTTGAAAAAACTACAGGGTTTTATTTAGAATGACGTAGGAATGATGTGAAAAAATATTGGACTTCATATTCGAATTAAGTTTCGCGTTATTTTGGTTTTACTAAAAAATTTCAAAGTGTACGAACACTTTTGAGAGCAACTGTATAGTTCATTCTTTTCCAACCGCCGGTTATAACTCAATTCATTTTAATGTGCGTTAATGTGCCGGAGTGCGTTGTTGCTTTGTTTACATATCGTTCGTGAAATGAATTTATTGTTTATATAAACACTTACTATTAGGGTTTTTTTTTTTTTTTTTGCATGAGTTTTAACTAAATTGCCTTAAATATTCTATCGATGTATTTTGAGCAAATGTGAAATGAGACAGAGCTTTTTGACTAAACGGAACTAGATATAGTTCTGAAAAAATGTTTTAAAGAAATCATTTGTTCTAAACTAAACATTAGCCCTTGAATTTCCCTCTTCATTGAACAGGTATTCCGGAACTCAGCATGCTGGTATACACACAGACACACACACACACCTTGCGTTGTTCGGAAGTCGTTCAACTGCGTCTCGTGGTTGCGTAACAAAAACCCGGTGTCAAATCTTCCCATCCTGCCTTCTCTTTGCTTCAGTTATTGCGTCACCGCTCAGCATCACAACACAACACGCCAATCTTGGCGACGGATCTCGCCCAGAATTTTCAGTGCCGTCTTGTTTATGCCCTTTATTTTTTTAGGGGACAAACAACGGAATGTTCGCATCTTTCCGCGTGCACGGTAAGTTGTCTAGAAAGATTGTTTCTCGCGCGGAGTTATTTGAAATGATTGCGTAGAAAAATTTCATAAGCTGGATTATTTTTTCGCTATAATTAATTATTTGCTCCAGGATTGTGGCTGTTTGTGCTTGATTTTTAAAGATTAATATAAATTTGACACTTCAGCCTTCTGTAGAATGCGGCTCTGATAATGTATAGAATGCCGGATTTCATACATTGCCTGTAATATAACTACATACATAAAATGTATTTTTCTTTTCTTCCTCTTTAAACTTACCTCAAAAATTGGGAATTCTGATGTTTTTCTGAAAGTTTCGCTTGTTGAAAGTGGAGACGATCGATTAATTTGCAATAATATCTGCAATGTTATGTAAAATGAACCCCTGAATTCAATTATAACCACCAATTGCCTGCTTCAGCTCTCCCCCCCCCCTTTTTTTTTGGAGATAGCGCCCCTCAAATTTTTCCAATTTTCGACAGTTTCATAGCCATTATTTTTTTAGCGGGCAAGGCAGGGTTTAATTTCTAGGAAGAAAAGTAGAGGAGTTCTATAGTCCTCAGATCACATTTTTGCTCGTAAATGGACTGAATTTTGTCTAAAATAGCAACATTTACATGTAGTTAAACAGGCTCTTGTGAGCTCTCGTGCAAACTGCAAATTAAGCGCTGAGCAAATGAGCATTATATCAGCCATTAACATTCTTCTGAGGGACTAGAGAGGTTGAAAATTTCAAAAGTATGAACATTTGTATCAAGTTGAAAGACTCGTGTAAGTATTCTCCCCTAAAAATATTTTAAAAATCATCAAAACCGATCTTTTTTTCGAGGGATTTGTTTTACAACTGTTTCAAATTTTTCTGTTTTCAACCAGAGCATCCAAATTATTTTAAACAGCGCAATGTCCGAAAAACATTTTCCGCTGAAAAAAAAATAAAGTTAAAAAGTCTTGGAAACACTGCATGTTGCATACGAGTCGCACAGCAGATCTTCAGTAATATAAAAAAAAAAAACTTCCCGTATTATTTATATTTACATATTCAAGTTTTATTCTCCTTTTGAATTAAGATTACAGATGAAAATAAGTATGCTTATAGACTTAATATGTATATTTCTTAGGATGCACCACCTCCATTGTTTATCGCTATACCAAGAAGTGATATTAAAAAATCGTTGTTAATAAAAGTTGGAACTTAAGTGTTGCCGAAAAATAAGATTCATCATGTTGGGTGTCGGGGTAATATATATATATATATATATATATATATATATATATATATATATATAAGGAAGATGGTAAAAGAGGGGGAAATGAAGTACATATATAACAAAAGAAATTTCGCTTAAAATTTGATTGAGAGAAAAAAAAGGACTTAAGAATAATATTAATATACTTATTCTTTGTTCTGTGTATACGAAAGTTTTAGTGAGAAAATCGGCGAATCAATGCTTTTGTGTTCAGGGAAATTAAATTATTTTACAGCTTGCGTTATCAAAGTTAGTGTTTTCATGTGGGAAAGTTGGATACGGAACATAAAACGCTCTATAAACGAAACAAAAAGAAAGTTGGAAAATAAATTTCTGATGTGTGAGTAGGATGCTAAAAGTATTAAAATTTCAATTTTTTCCGAATTGTATGATTTCTTTAAAAAATAAAAAAATCACGCTTGGTATTTAATAATCTAAATTGAGCTTAAGTATTAAATAATACTTTTGGCTCTTGTCAAGTTTGGTGGTTTCAAAACCCAAAAAAAATTTTCTGGCAGCATTCATTTATCGATACGATACATTTATCTGTTTTAATGAAAACGTTTATCTTGGTGGAGGGTGGAGGGGCGGCATAACTACTACCACCGACTCGCCCTACAGTTAGTTAAAACATTTGACGACAATTCATGTGCTAACTAAAGAAAACGTGAAAAACAGTAAAAATGCAAAATGTTTTTAGTTATAGAATTTTAAAAAAAAATAAATAATACGACTCGAAGCATAATATTTTTCCAGTGCAGGATCTTTGATCAAGACGTAGAAAATCTCGAAACTGACGCCCTTACCCATCACCCTTTAAGCTGAACAAAAAAATGTTTAAAACGAGCTGATGTGTGAATCACATGACTTCCTTTTACTCCAATTTAATGTCATTTCCCCATTATTCGCTATTTTAATGTGATTCAATATTTATTCTCTAAATATCACCAACAATGGCCAAATTGAAACCAAAAAAAAAAAAAAAAAACTCCGCCAAATTTGTCGCCAAGTTGGCGACAAAACTTGGCGACCAAAAGACTGGCGATATATCGCCAAGTGTCCGACAAATTATAACGCCACTTTTTACATCGAAATTAACAATGATTTCCCCCCAAAAAGGTGCAAAAGACCCCCTTAGGAACATCCGAAAGCAACCAAAAGGGGAGGTGCACAACTAGACCCCACTACGAGTCTATGTACCAAATTTCAACTTTCTAGGACATACCATTTTTGAGTTATGCGAGATACATACGCACATACGCACATACACACATACGCACATACATACAGACGTCACGAGAAAAGTCGTTGTAATTACCCTCGGTGATGGTCAAAATGGATATTTCGCGTGTCTATACATTCTTAGGCACTTTTCCGCATGTGGTCGAATCGAAAAAAAAACTCAACATTCATTTGGGGGTGAGCAAAATGGAAATTAAGGGCGATTTTTGAGTGAAAATTTTTTCGCGAATACAATACTTCCTTTTTTGTAAAAGGAAGTAAAAAACACACACACACAGAGAAATAGTGTGACTTTGCAGCCCCCGGAAGTTGCCGGTCGGAGCAAGGGCTTCCGCGCCCTTTCTTTGTCTGGAATCAAGAAATCGAAGAAAAAGTTCTCAGAAAACCCATAAAAGTAGTAATTTACTGAGTAAATGTACACTCACCTGTATCAGCTGGAAGTAGAACATTCTCGATGAAACATTCGATCTCAACATAAAATACGAAGACTATTTTTTCCCCGAAAACTATTTTCTATGTGGGGCTTTTCTTTTCTTATCTTTTTTTTTTTTTTTGTCAATGCTTATTTCTGCTAAATTTATCACAGAATTATAATCTAACTTTTTCTTATAAACGCTGTAAAAAATGTCAATTCACTTATAAAAGAATTAATTTAGTTCATTGATATTTGAAATAATATTTGGTTAAATTTTTGTGTAAAATTTTAGTGTGACGTCTGACGTATGAGGTAAACGTTTGACGGATGGGACAACATTTTAAACATTTCGAAAGCAGTTTCTAAATGGAACAGAAGATTAAGCCACATGTGTTTCGAACGATGTTAAAACATTATGATCAAAAACATTTTAAATCATGTTATTGGTTCATTTTCTTATTGCTTAATAAAGCATTTTTCTCAAATTCTTAAAAATTAATAGAAAATGAGGAGAAATGTAAGAAATAACAATTTATTATTTTCGTTCTCTTTACGTAGACATAAATGTAGCCAAAAATTAACCCTGCGGACGAGAAATTTTTATTTACTTATTTCTTTCGTTATTTATTTTTATTTATTTATTTCGGTTTTGAAGAACATCCGTCAAGGTTTCTGTGACGAGTTCTTTTTCTACGTTTCACAGACTGGTTTACTATTTTTTGTATTATTTTTTCTCTCATTACTATAATATCCCATACAAAATTTGGGTTAGTATTTGTTTTGAGAAATAAGAATAAAAGTGGGAGAAAAAAGTGAGAGTTACAGAATAAATTTCCTCCGCCCCCCCCCCCCTCACTACCGTGCATGATATCAAAAACAGTTGGAATTTCGCTACGAATTTGATCTGTAAGAATGTCAAGCAGATTCAAAACTGAAGTCTTTAATAGTCGTTGTGTAAGAATATTCATTTTTTTTTCTCCAGTTTTCTGTTTTGCAAAAAATGGGGGTCGTTTCCAAAATTTTAAAAGTATTTTTTTTTTTTGAAAGAGCGTGTTTAAAAACGTAAGATTTGACCATTTTTTAAATAATTTATTTAAGTTTAATATTATTTAAAAAATTACTTAAATCGGTGCGCTTTCATTGTTTACACTTTTGTCGTGCGACATCACAAATGATGAAATGCCATTCAATTTTGCCATTCACAGAACAAAATATTTAATTCGCATCTTTACTCACGTGCATTGATAACGAAAGGTTGATAGCAAGTGTAGAGCGCAATTTTAATGCGCTACTTGATTGTCATAACGTGAAAACATGTAGAAAGATGCGGCAAAGTGCATCTTTTGTGACGTCATCAAGACCACGCATTGTTTGAAAAATCGGACATTTCAAAAAATTAATTAAAAAATAACTATTGGGAAAATGAAAGTATTTTCTGGGTCCATGTTATTTATTTATTTTTTTTATTTTATTTTATTTATTTATTTATTTATTTATTTATTTTTTGCTTATGCTATCAATTTCAGTAACAAAAAGTAGTACTTTTGATTGAAGTGAAACAACCATATTGCACCCTTCCTCCTCTCTGAAAGATTAATTATTCAGACACGTTCACCGTTAAACATAATTTAAAAACTTTTTTGGTGTTTATTTACTATGTTTTATTACCTCTTAAAGAGGGCATCACACCTGTCATAATAGAATGGCCCTTAAATCTACTAGACCTTTGTCTGCTAATTCGAGATTTAAAAAAAAAAAAATTAAAAAATATTTCTATTATGTCAATCTTACTTTTCGACTTCCCTGTTCAAAAAAATAAATTTCTAATTATAGTTGAAAAAATGCACAATATCGCAGTCACATACAAAAGTAAACACATACATGCTCTCATTTATAATCGGCTGCAGGGTAACGTTGCAAAACGCACAGAAGTTGAAAACCGCTCAAAATAATCGTTAATTTGAAAATCATTACATTAATCGTCATAATATACAGCTACGCAGCGCGTCTGAGGGTTGGTAGGTCAACCCCCGCCACAGCCCTTATTTTTAAGCCATATTGCCTCTCATATGATGGTAGTTAACACATAAGGACTGTTGACAATTCTAGCTGCGCTAGTGATACTACAGTGAGTTACAATGACTACCAGTACGACGAAATATCCGTTGAAACGAAAAGCATTTTCAGTTCCGATTTATAATCCATTACATTTCATAAATTCCCTTGCAACGAAAGAAATTTTCGTTACAGCAAACAAAATCTGCGGTCCCTTGAAATTTGTTATAACGGGATTTCATTGCATTAGGGGGCTCTTCATTAATTACGTAAGGGTCCTAAGGGGTTAGAAAAATCTCTACATAACCATACTTGGAGGGAGGGGGGATTAAACTCATTCTTACGTAATATTTTCCAAGTTTATGTTTTACATTAGAAATCGCGCGGTCAAGTCGTTTGGCAGAATGATATTTCATTTGGTCTGGAAGGTAAAAACGCATTAGGATGAGCTATTTTTTATTTGTCTTACAAACAATGAATAGTGTAAAGTTAAAAAAAGAATTGTACTTTGTATGGCATATTTTATTTTTGATTAGTATCGCATCATATACAAAAAAAATTTAGAAAAAACAATCAGTCTAAATTCCAGCTTTTTAGTAAATATTTCTTTACAGAAAAAAATTTAAGTGAATTTAATAACGATTTTAGTGATCTAAGATTCGTTATTTTATTATCTTGAAAAATGAAATGGAATCTTACGTAAGAATAGGAGGGAGAGGTTTAAAAAATTTTACGTACCCTTACATAGTGGGAGAGGGGATCAAAAATTGCCAAAATCATTCTTACGTAATTTATGAATGGCCCCTTTAAGGGTAGGCGTCCGTCACGAATTGTACAAAATTTCCGCTCTTGACCCTTGAATGTCAAGGTTCTGTCCCGCATCAGTTTATAAAAAGTGTTATTCCGTCACAATGGGAGATGCTTATCGCTTTGTATCCTCAGGGCCGACGAGAGGCCATACGAGCCCAGTCGGGAACTCGAAGTTTGGCTCGAAATCGAAAAGGTGGACGCCCGCTTTGGCTCTCGGAGACCCTGTGTGTGTATCCTCTTATAAAAGTAGCCAAATCTTCTTTCCATTGTTCAATAGTGCCTTCATCGGCACTTGCACTGTCACTAGAAAAAATCATTCTTTGCTAAGTCGTATACTTTTTGTTTTTTAATCTATCCATATAAAGGAGAAAAGTTTTCCACTTCAAACATTCAGACTATTTTTCGGCCCTCTCCTTTTCAAACTGATCGTTAACAGCAGCGCGCGTTCAATTCACAGAATCACGAGATTCTTTAAACCACAACAATTGAACTTTTCTCGGTTTTTTTTTTTTTTTTTTTTTTTTTTTTTGACTGAATTCCGCCTTTTCAAATAGCTGGTATTACCGCCACTTAATTTTTTGAAATGCCTCTCCTAGTCAATTCTGCGGCATTTAATTGCTTTCCTTAAGCTATTTTCCAGGTCCAGCAATTTTTTTTCGAATGTGTGGATAATTTTCGTTTTATACAAAAGGGGTATTTCGTTTTCTTTGTTATTTTGAAACGCTACCATGAAGTCAAAACCAAAAACACTTCATGTCCAGTGATGTTCCCATCAATTTTTCTGAGGGTAACTCCCAGTAATCCGTTACGCACAATATGTGTATGTGATCATATACATAGTACAGTAAAACCTGTAAAGTTGACTACCCTTGTAAGTTGACCACCTGCCTATGTTGACCGCTTTTGTTGGGAGCGGAATTAGTCCTATCTTATATAATGAAGGAAAACCTCTGTAACTTGACCACCTCTCTAACTTGACCACCTGTCTATCTTGACCACTAATGTACACCAAATTTGGTTTGGAGTATTGTAAAAAACCCTTTGTAAGTTGACCACTTGGTTTATTTTTTAAAACTTAATCAAGCAAATTATTTTATTTTTATTTATTATTTTTAAAGCTTTCTATGAATAATTTTAATGCTTTGATGCAGGATTGCCAACTGCTCCGCTAAAATAGCTTAACTCCGTAGCTCCACAAAAAAGTTATCTTGCTCCGCATTTCTCGGTCGAACGTTTTCAAGCATGACATGGTGTTTTAAGCTGTTTTTCTTTTGTTCTATTTGAGATGGCCTTTTGTACTCTGTTCAATTAAAACAGGCGTCAGTATAAAAGTACTAAGTCTTTTCTTCCACTTGCAATATTTTGTGGCAACACTGGAATTGTGCTTAAGAGTAAAGTTGTTTATTTCTGGTGCAAGGGATTAAGAGATAGAACATTTTCATTTTCAACAGCCTTTATGAACTATGAGAGTCCAGCTTGTTGCTCTTTGTGTTATAAGTTTTACATAAAATGGCTTCAAAAAGAAAGTTGGTTGAACTTGAGGTTGATAAAAAATATGAAATATTAAAATTTATTGAAAAAAGGGAAAGCAAGAAAAAATTAGCTGACACATATGGAATTTTTAAAACTACAGTGTCTAATTTAGTAAAAAACATTTTTAATTATTGTTTCAAAGTAATGTTAAACGATGAAAATGAGTTAAATAGAGAGAGTAAGTGTGAATTTGTCAAAAAATGAATACATGATGCAAGAAATGACAAATAAATAAATAAATAAATAAAAATCAATACCACCCTTTATAAGTTGACCACCTGTCTAAGTTGATTACCAAAGTACTGCACCGCAAGTGGTCAACTTACACAGGTTTCACTGTATGTCATAATATGAAAATTTGAAACTTGAGGGGTATACTGTCTAAAAAATATTTGAGAGTACACGGCGTATATGGAGTACCGTAAAACCGTACAACTTAGACCACTTTATGTGTATTTTTCTTCATATTTTCATTACTCTTTGCCAAAAAAGGTTGAGACTTTATCCATACATTACCCTAAATCTCAGCTGTAGAGTGACGCTTCGAAAAAAATTCTAAATTACACACAAAGGGAGGGGGAATTTTTTATAGTGGTATAAAGTTTGCTCATAGTGGTGACAACTTTAGATCACCTCATATTTTCCTTCATATGCACCGCTAAACCACTCCAGTTTGAAGTTACAATGCATAGATCGTTTTGTTTCAATCCCGTACACTGCAAAAATTAAAAAAAAAAAAAATGTTTGTACTTACTTTTTCCGATTTAAGTTTTTCCAAATAATATAAATTTAATTCCAAAATAATTTTTTAATACTTTTTGAATCAATTTCAGGTTTTCTAAAATAGAGCCAATTGTGAAAAATACCATATTTTATTCAGATATATAAATATGAACGTTAGATAGTATGAAAACCAATTAGTAGGTAACTACTCCTGGATTTTATTTATTTTTTACAAGGGCATTTTTGTTTATCATCTTTTTTACAGGGGCTTGATACAAATTTTGTCTTAATTAGGTTGGAAAAGTTGAAAAAATGAATTTTTTCAACTTTTCAGGAAGTTTAAGTTGAAATTTTCAGCTAAAAGTGCTTAGAAATTTTATCCTACTTAAATTCTAATGCAATTTCCTCCACACCCCCACCCCTTCCTTGTATGTTTAAACACTGTCTAACTTTGATTAATGCAAGTTAATCAAGCCTTTAATCAATCTTATTTCCTATAAAGCAATTGGTTTCGAGAGTCCAAACTTATGCGTAGTTTAGGGTAGACCTTCGACTCTAAAACAGGCCACACATTGTAATCAGAGGTCTGGCCAGAAGATATTTGGGTCCGTTAACGGACTCTTCACAAAATCCGATCAACCAAAACGGACCTTTCACAAAATCCCGATCAACCAAAACGGACCCTTCACGCAAAATTCTAATAAACAAGATCGGATCTTTCACAAATTGTTTCTTGAAAGAGCAAATCTGAAAGCAAAATAACGCATATTTCCGTGTATATAACACATAATTTTTAGAACCTTTTTTGAAGTCTAATTAGAGGGATCAACTTATGCAAAATCTGTTAGTTTTGCAAAAAAAAAAAAAAAATCGGCGCTCTTGTGATGCTCCTGCAAGCGATAAATAATTGCTACTGCTAAACAAGTATAATGCTTGTTGTTTGTTTCTTGGGAAGAAATGAACAGCTGAAAATAAGTTTGGTTTAAAATAATTTTGTTTGTTTTATCACAGCTAATTAGCAGCGATGTTGTTGTAAACTTTTCTGAAAAGGCTTTGTTAAGCACTTTTCT
Source organism: Uloborus diversus (assembly GCF_026930045.1). Taxonomy (NCBI): domain Eukaryota; kingdom Metazoa; phylum Arthropoda; class Arachnida; order Araneae; family Uloboridae; genus Uloborus; species Uloborus diversus. The sequence continues at coordinate 135,990,121 of NC_072731.1, forward strand.
CCCCGCTCATGATTCAATAAACAATAATAATATATATCAGAGAAATGAACTTAGAACTGAAAAGGGATAGTAAGGGAGGAGAAAAAATATGATCGCTTCAGATAGGGTAACCAACTTCAAAATTATCACCACTTAGCGTCTGGCGTTGAACCTTTATAATTACTTGATTAGAAAATATTCTCATCATTTTACCAGCTCGTCAATATTTGCGTTTTTACGGTGAGGTGCGATGTTTAACTTATTTTGGGAGAAAATTATAAGGGTTTGATTTTTCGATGCTAACAAGTATGATTAACTTTAAATAAACTCTTTTAATTACCGTTTTTCTTCTTTAGATGTCTACATTTTGAAAAATGGAATGCTTTAACATCCGATATTGAGAATCATATTTTATTCTTTTTTCAAGCTAACGTCGCTTTATTTGAATTCAAATAAATGAAAAGTCTGGGCGACATATTGCCAAATGTTCGCCAAATTATAACATCACTTGAGTGTGCATTGAAATTAACACTGATTGTCCCCAAAAAGGCGTTAAAAGACTCCTGTCCGAATGCAACCAAAAGGGGAGTTGCACAACTAGACCACACTAGGAGTCTACATACTATTTTTTTTTACGGAATACCGTTTTTGTGTTATTAGTAGTTACGTACATGCAAACATACGTAACACCACACATACAGACAGTCATCACGAGAAAACTTGTGGTAATTAACTCGGGGATCGTCAAAATGGATGTTTCGGGCGTTCATACGTTCTTAGGTATATATGCACGTGCGGTCGGACCGAAAAAAGAACTCAGCATTCATTCGGTTGTGAGCAAATGGTAATTTAGGCCGTTATTTGAGTGAAATTTTTTTCGCGAAAACAACTACTATTTAAAAGGAAGTAAAAAAAAAAAAAAGATCCCCCCCCCCCCTCGGTTTGGTGAAAAACACAGTTAAACTGAGCTCGTGTAAATAAAAAATCATTGTAGTTTTAAACGTCTGATTTTTTTTTTTTTTTTTTTTTTTGATAATGACATTGTTTCACATAAATGCTTAAAACACCGTTCTAAAATTTTTGGGGGAAAAAGTATTGATGCAATCTGTCTTGGTAAAATT